>NC_020006.2:0-16516 GCF_008728515.1 Papio anubis | reverse complement strand
GCTAGTGCGGGTGTAATTGTGTGGTAGCTTCTTTCGGGTTGGGGGGGGGGGGGTTTCTAAGTTGATATGAAGAGTATTTGGTGAAGTAAATTTATATTAGTTGAGGGGGTGGCAGTTGGAGTTATGCACACCTGAAAGATGAAAATACGAGCTCCAGTTGGGTGGGTTGAGGCTCTTGTTTTTGGGGTTTGGCGAGAGCGGGTTAGGTAAAAGCTGGAGATGGGGGTGGGGGGGTTTGAATGGGAAACGGGGCTTGCTTCTGTCGCGGGGGGGGGGAAAGTGGTTATTATTATGTCCTACAAGCATGAATTAAATAACACCTTGATAACTTCGCGGGGGACTGGGATATTGAACGTAGGTGCGATGAATGGTGGTATGTACTAGGAATCAAAGGCAGGCGCATTCAGGGTGGGATGGGGTGGGAGTCAGCATACTGCAATGGGGTTGCGTGCAGACCAGAGATAAAAGATACCAAATGCATGGAGAGCTCCCGTGACTGGTTAATAGGGTGATAGACCCGTGATCCATCGAGATGTCTTATTTAAGAGGAACGTGTGGGCGATCTTGACGACCATGGCCCTGAGGTAAGAACCAGATGCCGGATACAGTTCATCAGTAGCTACCCCCACGAGGTATGGGCCCGGAGCGAGGAGAGTAGTATTACCCGAGCGGGTTGTTGGTTTCACGGAGGATGGTGAACAAGGGACTCCTAAGTGAGGGGGGTCATCCGTGGTGAAGAGGATTTTCTGAATAGTATGTGCTATGTCCGATAAATAACATTATGTAATACTGTACGATTAATTCAGATTTGGTCTGTTGATATTCATAGGGTAATGCATGGGCTTTGAAAGAACATGTCATGTGTTACTGTTGGGTTATCCATTAGAGTTCTTGCTTGTAAGCATGCCATTTGTGGATTGAGGGTAAGTATGTAAAAGTATGTTTTATGTACAGTCAAGCATATATAGTACTATATATTATTCATGTTGGCTAGCAGTAATGCACGAATTACATAGTGGCATTAAAAGTTAGCTAGTGCTAAGGTTGTACTGTGGGGCTTGTACAACATAAGATACAGAAAGTAGTTTAAGTTAGAACGCCAGTTTTGGGTACTGGTGGCGGAGTTGGGTGCTTCCTTTCTGATTACCCTGGGGAGGTGCTCCATTTCTGGTTTACAAGACCAGTGTATTAGTTTGTACTACAAGGGCAGGTTCATTTGAGTAAATTGTTCTCGACTTGGGCGGCTAGTGGTATTAAGACTAGGGTTGTTAAAAAGTATACTATGGATGCTACTTGGCCGATAGTAGTAAGAGGTTGGATTACTGGTTGGCTTCCAATTCAGGTAAGGGTTAGTAGGGTTGTGGCTAGAAGTCAGAATAGGAATTGGCTGAGTGGGCGGAATATTATGCTTTGCTGTTTGGATTTGTGGAGTATGGGGATGGCTGCTAAGATGAGGATTGACAGGAAGAGTGCTAGTACGCCTCCTAGTTTGTTAGGGACGGATCGTAGGATTGCATATGCGAATAGGAAGTATCATTCTGGCTTGATATGTGGGGGGGTATTTAGTGGGTCGGCTGGGGTATAGTTGTCCGGGTCATTTAGAAGGTCGGGTGAAAATAGTGTTAGTGTTATTAGGGCAAGGAGAAGGAGGGCTACGCCCAGGATATCTTTAGTTGTGTAGTAGGGATGGAAGGTGATTTTGTCTGGGTCCGAGGAGATTCCGCAAGGGTTATTTGATCCTGTTTCGTGTAGAAATAGTAAGTGTACGATTGTGAGGGCGACGATACCGAATGGTAGGATGAAGTGTAGGGTGAAGAATCGTATTAGAGTTGGGTTGTCGATGGCGGGTCCGCCTCAGACCCACTGAACGAGGTTAGTTCCGATGTACGGTACTGCTGAGAGTAAGTTTGTGATTACTGTTGCCCCTCAGAATGATATTTGGCCTCATGGGAGTACATAGCCCATGAAGGCTGTTGTTATGGTTATAAGCAGTAGTATGATGCCAATGTTTCAGGTTTTTAAGAGAAGGTATGAGCCGTAGTAGAGGCCTCGGCCTACATGCAGGAAAAGGCAGATAAATAGTATGGAGGCGCCGTTAGCGTGGAGGTAGCGGATGGTTCAGCCATAGTTTACGTCTCGGGTGATGTGTGCGATTGAAGAGAAGGCAGAGGAGGTGTCTGGTGAGTAGTGTATTGCTAGGAATAGGCCTGTGATGATTTGTAGAATTAGACAGGTTGCAAGAAGTGAGCCGAAATTCCATCAGATGGAGATGTTGGATGGGGTAGGTAGGTCGATAAAGGAGTGATTGATTATTTTTATGATGGGATTAGATTTGCGTATTGGGGTCATTAGGTGCTTTTGTAGTTGAAATACAGCGATGGTTTTTCGTATCATTGGTTATGGTTAGAGTCCATATGAAAGCAATGACATACGTTCTGTTTACATTGAGTGTGATATTAGTTATGGGGTTTGTAGGCTTTTCTTCCAAGCCCTCTCCTATTTATGGGGGGCTAGCATTGGTTGTTAGTGGTGTGGTTGGTTGCATAATTATTTTGAATTACGGTGGGGCTTATCTGGGTTTAGTAATGTTTTTGATTTATTTGGGGGGTATAATGGTTGTTTTTGGTTATACCGCGGCGATAGCTATTGAAGAGTACCCTGAGACATGGGGTTCAGGGTTTGAGGTTTTAGCATGTTTTTTGGTGGGGCTGATGATGGAAGTGGGGTTGGTTTTGTGGGTTCTGGATTTTGATGAGGTGGTAGTGATAGTCGGTTTTAATGATATGGGTAATTGGGTAGTTTTTGAGGGAGAGGGGTCGGGGTTAGTTCGGAGTGATTCTATTGGTGCGGGTGCTTTGTATGATTATGGGCGTTGGTTAGTGGTAGTTGCTGGTTGGACGTTATTTGTTGGTGTATATGTTGTGATTGAGATTACTCGGGGTAATAGGTTATACTATTAGGAGCAGAGTTAGGGCGAGGGGGATGAGGAAAGAGAGGAAGTAGAGCTTGATTATGCTTTTCTGAGCGGTTACTGTTGTGGAGGCGGTGATATGTGTTTGTGAGATTATTTTGGGTATTGATTTTTCCAGTCACATAGAGTCTAGTAAGAGAAGGGCTAAGTTTTGGCTTATGAGTAGGTTTTGGTGAGGAATTATGCGGTGGGCGATGGTGGGGAAGTAGCCTAGTATGTTGGAGAATTTGAATGCTTGTGGTGGGGTCTTTACTTTTAATTTGTTGGTTATGAGGGTAAGGTCTAGGGTGATAATGAAGCCTAGGGCAGTTATGTATAGGGCTAAAAGCTTCAGGTGGAGTGGTATTGTTGGTTGGGGGAGTGAGGTGGGGGGGATGTTGTTGGTAATAAGGAATCCTGTAATTATGCTGGCTGTTGTAAGGCGTTTAATTGGATTTAGTAGGGCAGGGTTGTTTTCGTTGATATTTGTTAGGGTCGGGAAGCGGGGTTGTCCTGTTAGGGTAAGGAGGATGGTTCGAGTACTGTAAGCGCTTGTTAGAGAGGTGGCGATGAGGGTGATGGATAGGGCTCAGGCGTTGGTATATGACGTGCTTGTGGCTTCAATAATGAGGTCTTTTGAGTAGAAGCCTGTGAGGAAGGGTATTCCTGTGAGTGCTAAGTTGCCAATAATTAGGGAAGTTGAGGTGAGAGGTATTGTTTTAAATAGGCCCCCTATTTTTCGGATGTCTTGTTCGTTGTTTAAATTATGGATAATGGATCCGGAGCAGATAAAGAGTATAGCTTTAAAGAAGGCATGGGTGCAGATGTGTAGGAATGCTAGGTATGGTTGGTTAATACCGATAGTAATTATTATCAGGCCTAGTTGACTTGAGGTGGAGAAGGCCACGATTTTTTTAATGTCATTTTGTGTGAGGGCGCATATGGCTATGAATAGGGTAGTAATAGCTCCTAGGCATAGTGTGAGGTTTTGGGTTAATGTGTCGTTTTCTATTAAAGGGTGAAAGCGAATAAGTAGGAACACCCCGGCAACGACTATGGTGCTGGAGTGGAGTAGGGCTGAAACTGGGGTCGGGCCTTCTATGGCAGAGGGTAGTCAAGGATGGAGGCCAAATTGGGCTGATTTCCCCACTGCTGCTAAGAGGAGGCCTATTAGTGGAAGGGGGCTTGGGTGGGGGTTTAAGGCTAGTATTTGTTGGAAGTCCCATGAGTTATAGTGGAGGAGGAACCACACTATGGCTAGAATGAGGCCAATGTCGCCGATGCGGTTGTATAGTACTGCTTGGATGGCTGCTGTGTTGGCATCTGTTCGGGCGTGCCACCAGCTAATTAGGAGAAAAGATATAATTCCTACACCTTCTCAGCCGATGAAGAGCTGGAAGAGGTTGTTAGCGGTAATAAGGATTAATATGGTAATTAGAAAGATAAGGAGGTATTTAAAGAACTGGTTGATGTTTGGGTCTGAACTTATATATCACAGTGAGAATTCTATGATAGATCAGGTAATGAATAGTGCGATTGGGATAAACATTATGGAAAAGTAGTCTAGTTTAAAGCTTAGTGTTAGGTCTAATGTTTGGGTTATTATTCAGTGTCAGCTCCAGATGGTTGTTTCTTGGTTTGAGAAGATGTATAAGGTTGTTGGAATAAGACTGGTGATGAAGGCATATATTATAGTTGTTTTCACATAGTCTGGGTATGAGTGTGTTTTGTTGGGGTTGACAAGGGTGGCAAAAATTGGAAGGGCTAGGGAGGCGAGGGTTATTAGTATAATGGAAGTGTACATGGTTATTACTTTTATTTGGAGTTGCACCAATGTTTTTGGCTCCTAAGACCAATGGATAGCTGTTATCCTTTAAAAGTTGAGAAAGTCGTAGTTTTAAATACGAAAGCATGGGTTAGCAGTCCTTGCAGGTTTTCTCGGTAAACAAGAAGTGGTGGGCTTCTATAGTTAGGTTCACGGTCTAACGTTTTGATTAAACTATGTCTACAA
The DNA here is from genome assembly GCF_008728515.1 of Papio anubis. Taxonomy (NCBI): domain Eukaryota; kingdom Metazoa; phylum Chordata; class Mammalia; order Primates; family Cercopithecidae; genus Papio; species Papio anubis. Next base: position 11,555 of record NC_020006.2, on the reverse strand, counting down.
GGAGTAAGTCCTAGAATGGTATTGGGGTTGAGAGATAGGAGAATAGTTGGGGCAAGGTGTAAAAATATTAGTGTATTTTCTCGCGTGAAGGGGGGTTTTATATTGGTTATATGGTGTGTGAGCGCTCCTCGTTGTATTGTGGTGAATATGTGGAGAGAGTAGAGGGCTGTGATTAGTATGTTAAGTCCTGTTAGGATTATGGTAATTTTGGATCAGGAAAATGAAGCTGCGATTACGAAGAGTTCCCCAATTAGGTTGATGGTGGGTGGTAGGGCAAGGTTGGTGAGGCTTGCTATGAATCATCAGAAAGTTATTAGTGGGAGTAGGATCTGGAGTCCTCGGGATAACAGTATAATGCGGCTGTGAGTGCGTTCGTAGTTCGAGTTAGCTAAGCAGAAGTATATAGAAGAGGTGAGTCCGTGGGCAACCATAAGGATGGTTGCACCGGAGAAGCTTCAGGGGGTTTGGATGAGGGAGGCTACAATTACTAGGGCTATGTGGCTTACGGAGGAGTATGCGATAAGTGATTTTAGGTCTGTTTGTCGAAGGCAGGTCGAGCTCGTTATGATTATGCCTCATAGGGATAGTATGAGGAATGGGTAAGCTATATATTCTGTTAGGGGGTTGAGGATAGAGGTAAACCGTATTATTCCGTAGCCGCCTAGTTTTAGGAGTACTGCGGCAAGTACTATTGAGCCTGCAATGGGGGCTTCGACGTGGGCCTTGGGGAGCCATAAGTGTAGGCCGTATAGGGGTAGTTTTGTTATAAAGGCTATTATGCACGCTAGTCAGGTAAGGTTATGGGATCAAGTGGTTGTTAGTTTTTGGTCTGTGAGTGTTAGTAATGTGGTGTTTAATGAGCCTGTCTTGTTGTATGTGTAGATTAATATAATAAGCAGTGGTAAGGAGCCGGTTAGGGTATAGAATAGGAAGTATGAACCTGCGTTGAGACGTTCTGCTTGGTTGCCTCATTTAGTGATGATAATAAGGGTTGGGATGAGAGTGGTTTCGAACAGGATATAAAATATGATTAGTTCTGTGGCCATGAATGTTAGGATCAGGGTAATTTGTAGAAAGATTATTATGGAAAGGTAGAGTTTTTTTTGTGAGGGGGGTTCGTTATGTAGGTGGTACTGGCTTGCTATGATTATAAGGGGTAGTAGTCAGGCAGTTAATGTTAGGAGGGGTGTTGTTAGTGGGTCGGAAGATAAGTGGATTGAGTGGCTGAGGAGGTTGTTGTCAGTTTGGTTAAAAAATAGTAGGGGGATAAGGCTGATGGTTAGGCTGTGTGTGGTTAAATTGATTCAGATTGTGCTGTCTTTGGAGAGTCATGTTGTTGGTAGTAGTATAGTTGTGGGGATAACTATTTTTAACATTGGAGCAGGCTCAGGTTGTTGATGTGATCTAGTCCATATGTGTTGGAGATTGAAACTAGTAGGGCGAGGCCCACTGCCGCTTCGCAAGCGGCAAATACTAGCATAATGATGGGTATAATATTGATCAGGGGGGAGTGTGCGTTTGAGGCTATAACGGCAGTTATGATAAAGAGCGACATTATTATTCCTTCTAGGCAGAGGAGAGATGCTATTAAGTGTGAGCGGTAGATCAGTATGCCCAGAAGTGAAATGGTGAATGCTAATGTAATGTTTATGTGGGTAGGGGTCATTTGGTTAGTATGGTTATCATAATTTAATGAGTCGAAATCATTTGTTTTGTTTAAACTACTTACCAACTCAGTTCAGTCTAGCCCCTTTTGAGTTCATTCGTAAGCCAGGCTGAGAGCTAGAATGATAATAAATATGATGGATGTCTTGATTATTGTTGGAAGGTTTGCTGTTTGGAGTGCTCATGGTAGGGATAGTAGTAGGGCGATCTCCAGGTCGAATAATAGGAAAGTGATGGCGACTAGGAAAAATTTTATTGAGAATGGGATGCGAGCGGGGTTCAGGGGGTCAAACCCGCATTCGTAAGGGTTAGCTTTCTCTGCGTAGGAGTTAAGTTGGGGTAATCAGAATATGATAATTGTTAGTAGTGCGGTTAGAAGGGTGTTGACTGTTAGGGCTAGTATCAGGTTAATTACTCTTTTTTGAATATTGTCAAAGCTGATTGATTGGAAGTCAATTGTACTAATTATACTAAAAGAGTAAGACCCTCATCAGTAAATAGAGATATAAAGGAACAGTCAAATGACATCTACAAAGTGTCAATATCAGGCGGCGGCCTCAAAGCCGAAGTGGTGACTTGGTGTGAAGTGGTAGAATAATTGGCGAATAAGGCAAATGAGGAGGAATGTAGATCCGATGATAACGTGAAGTCCGTGGAAACCTGTAGCGACAAAAAATGTTGAGCCATAAATACCGTCGGAAATGGTAAAGGGTGCTTCAAAGTATTCCGAGATTTGTAGCAGGGTGAAGTAGGTGCCTAGTAGAATTGTAATAAGTAAGGCTTGGATTGTTTGTTTTCGATTACCGTTTATGAGGCTGTGGTGAGCCCAGGTGATCGTGACTCCTGATGCGAGTAGTACGGAGGTGTTTAGAAGGGGTACTTCTAGGGGGTTTAAGGGGGTGATTCCTGTTGGTGGTCAATGACACCCTAAGCGAGGTGTTGGGGCGAGGCTTGAGTGATAAAATGCTCAGAAGAAGCCGGCGAAGAAGAAGACTTCTGAGATGATAAATAATGTTATTCCGTATCGGAGGCTTTTTTGGACGGGTATTGTGTGGTGGCCTTGGTAGGTGCTTTCTCGAATAATGTCACGCCATCATTGATATATGGTTAGTACATTGGTTAGCAGGCCTAGTGTTAGTAGGGCGGTGGAGTAAAAGTGGAATCATATAATTAAGCCGGATGTTAATAGAAAAGCTGACAGGGCTCCTGTTAGTGGTCAAGGGCTGGGTTTAACTATGTGGTAGGCATGGAGTTGGTGGGTCATTAGGTGTTGTTGTGTAGGTACAGGTTGACTAAGAGTGTGAAGACGTAGGCCTGGATTAGGGCAACCGCGATCTCTAAAATGGTCAGTAGTATTAGGAGTACAGAAGTGAGTAGGGTGGTGGAGAGGTTGATGGTTGATAGTGTTAGCATAGTATTTCCGATTAGGTGTATTAATAGATGGCCGGCTGTGATGTTAGCAGTCAGTCGTACGGCTAGGGCTATTGGCTGGATAAGTAGGCTAACGGTTTCGATTATTACTAGTATGGGAATAAGGGGTGTGGGTGTACCTTGTGGTAGTATGTGAGCTAGGAAGTTTTTAGTTTTAAAGCGGAGGCCAGTGATGATCGTGCCTGCCCACAGGGGGATTGCTATGGCTAGGTTTATAGAAAGTTGGGTGGTTGGCGTAAATGAGTGAGGCAGGAGCCCTAGGAGGTTAGTCATGGTAATAAAGGTGATCAAGGATATTAGTATTAGAGATCAGGATTGTCCTTTAGCGTTGTGGGGTGCTATTATTTGTTTTAGGATAAGTTTGATGAGGTTTTGTTGAACGGTGGTTAGTTGGTTGTTAATGAGATGTTTAGAGGTCGGGATTAGTAGTGTGGGGAATATGATGATGGGGATTGTGGCTGGTTGTCCTAGGATTGTTGGGGCTGAGAATGAGGTAAATAGGTTTTCGTTCATTTTGGCCGTCAACAGGTGTTGTGGGTTTGTAAGTTGGGGTTTTTTGTGAGGGGGGGTTGATAGTAGTTTATGCTTAGCAGTTTTAACTGTGTGATAAGGTATAGTGTGGGAAGTATTGCTATGATAATAGTGAATCATGTGGATGTGTCCAGTTGGGGCATTTCACTGCAGAGAGCATGCCCTCAATCTTTAACTTAAAAGGTTAATGCTGGAATAGCTGTACAGTGGGTCTGCAAAGTGTTTTAGGGGTTATAGGGTGAACACAGGTCCTATTTCAAAGATTTTTAGTGGAATCAGTTCTGCGACGATTGGTATGAAGCTGTGGTTTGCGCCGCAAATTTCTGAGCATTGTCCATAATAGACGCCTGGTCGTGTGGCTGTAAATACGGTTTGGTTCAGGCGTCCAGGCACTGCGTCTGTTTTTAGGCCTAGTGTGGGGATAGTTCATGAGTGTAGTACGTCTTGAGATGTGATTATTATACGGACTGGGGCTTCAATTGGGAGGACCACTCGGTTGTCAACTTCTAGAAGTCGAAGGTCACCTGGATTTAGGAATAAGGGGGGTAATATGTAAGAGTTGAAGATTAAGCCCCCGTAATCTGTATACTCGTAGGTTCAGTATCATTGATGTCCGATTGATTTGATAGTAAAGGAGGGGTTATTGATTTCGTCTGTCATGTATAGGATGCGCAGGGATGGGAGGGCGATTAGGATTAAGATAACCGCGGGTAAAATGGTTCAGATAGTTTCTATTTCTTGGGCGTCCGTGATGTTAGTGTTGGTTAGTTTTGTTGTGAGTGTTGAGGATAGGGCGTATAAGATTAAAAAGCTAATTAAAAATATGGCTATAAGGGCTTGGTCGTGAAAAGTGATTAGTTCTTCTATGACAGGGGATGTGGCATCTTGTAGGCCTAGTTGCACTGGATGAGCCATGTAAGATATATAGGGTTTGACCTATAATTTAGCTTTGACAAAGCTATGAAATAATTTTTCTAACATCTTGTTGAAAAAGTTATAGGGGCTATAAGGCTGGCTTGAAACCAGTCTTAGGGGGTTCGACTCCCTCCTTTTTCGCTTAGTTTAATATAGGCTGGTTCTTCAAATGTGTGGTGGGGTGGGGGACATCCATTTAATCATTCTAGGCTAGTGGAGGGGTGTTCGGTTAGTAGTACTTTGCGTTTTGAGGCAAAAGCTTCCCAGATTATATAGATTATCAGGATTGTTGCTGTTAGTGAAATAAAGGAACCCATTGATGATAGGATATTTCATGTGGTATAGGCATCGGGGTAGTCGGAGTAGCGTCGGGGTATTCCGGATAGGCCCAGGAAATGTTGTGGGAAAAAGGTTAGGTTTACACCCATGAATGTAATAATAAAGTGGGCTTTAGCGCAAGTTTGGTCTAATGTATAACCTGAAAATAAGGGGAATCAGTGGATAAAGCCTCCCATAATGGCAAAGACGGCTCCTATTGATAAAACATAGTGGAAGTGGGCAACGACGTAGTATGTGTCGTGTAGTACAATGTCTAGAGATGAGTTTGCCAGGATAATGCCGGTCAGGCCCCCCATGGTGAATAGAAAAATAAAGCCTAGGGCTCAGAGTATTGCAGGGGATCATTTAATGTTGCCCCCGTGGAGTGTGGCAAGTCAGCTGAAAACTTTAACGCCCGTAGGGATTGCAATAATTATGGTGGCAGAAGTAAAGTAGGCTCGTGTGTCTACGTCCATGCCTACTGTAAACATATGATGGGCCCACACAATAAAACCTAGGAAACCGATTGATATTATAGCTCAGACTATACCTATATACCCGAACGGCTCTTTTTTTCCAGAGTAGTGGGTTACGATGTGAGAAATTATTCCGAACCCGGGGAGAATGAGGATGTAGACTTCGGGGTGGCCGAAGAATCAAAATAGGTGTTGGTATAGAATAGGGTCCCCTCCTCCGACAGGGTCGAAGAAAGTAGTATTGAGATTGCGATCTGTTAGTAGTATAGTGATGCCGGCGGCTAGGACTGGTAGGGAGAGAAGTAGGAGGACTGCTGTAATTAAGATTGATCAGACAAATAAAGGGGTTTGATACTGGGATATTGCAGGGGGTTTTATGTTGATGATAGTGGTAATGAAGTTGATGGCCCCTAGGATGGAGGAAATGCCCGCTAGGTGAAGAGAGAAGATGACTAGGTCTACGGAGGCCCCTGGGTGGGAAAAGTTCCCTGACAAAGGAGGATACACTGTTCAACCTGTCCCAGCACCGGCTTCTACTGCGGTTGATGCTATTAGTAGTAGGAAAGAGGGGGGAAGGAGTCAGAAACTTATGTTGTTTAAACGGGGGAATGCTATATCAGGAGCGCCAATTATTAGAGGCACTAATCAATTTCCGAAACCCCCGATTATAATAGGTATAACCATGAAAAAGATTATGACGAACGCATGGGCCGTTACAATGACGTTGTAGATGTGATCATTGCCTAGTAGGTTACCGGGTTGACCCAGTTCGGCTCGAATGAGAAGACTTAGGGCCATGCCTGTAACTCCGGCTCATGCACCAAATAACAGGTATAAAGTTCCAATGTCTTTGTGGTTTGTTGAAAACAGCCAACGATTGATGAGCATGAGTGGAAGAAATGGTAAAATGGCTGAGTAGGCATTAGGCTGTAAACCTAAAGACAGAGGTCTAACCCTCTTTTTACCAGCCCCGAGGTGATTTTCACATTGAATTGCAAGTTCGAAGGAGCAGCTTTAAGTTTCTGCCGGGGCTTCTCCCGCCTTTTTTTCCCGCGGCGGGAGAAGTGGGTCAAGGCCAGTTGGTTGGGGTATTTAGCTGTTAACTAAATTTTTGTGGGTTCGAGTCCCATTGACCTAGTAAGGGCTTAGTTTAATTAAAGCGATTGATTTGCGTTCAGTTGATGCGGAGTAGGTGTCTGCAGTCCTTATGTATTTCAGAAATTAAGTAATTTTACTTGCTAAGGGCTTTGAAGGCTCTTGGTCTTGTCTAACCTAAATTTCTAGGGAATGGATAGAATTAGGGGGGAGATTGGTAGTAGGAGGGTGGAGATGGTGATGAGTGCAGGGATGAAGAGTGTGGGTTTTGTGTTTTCGAATTGTCATGTTATTTTTGTGTTGTTAGACGTGGGGAGTAGTGTTAGGGAGATGGTGTAGATTAAGCGTATGTAGAAATATAGGTTGAGCAGAGTTATGGTGATTATGATAGTTGGGATGATAAAGTTATTGTTTATTGTGAGTTCTTGAATAGTGACCCATTTGGGTAGGAAGCCAGTTAGAGGGGGTAAGCCTCCCAGGGATAAGAGGGTGGATGTCATTAGTGGTATTAGGTGGGTTGATTTGTTTCAGGTATTAGATAGTGTGAGAGTTGTAGTGCTTGAGTTTAGGTTGAGAGTTAGGAATATTGTAGTTGTTAAGGTGATATAGGTAATTAAATAAAGGGTTGTGATAGTTGGGTTGTATGTTAGTGTTATTATTATTCAGCCCGTGTGGGTGATTGAAGAGTACCCTAGGATCTTGCGTAGTTGTGTTTGATTGAGGCCTCCTCAGCTACCTACTGCAATGGATAGGGTTGAGAGGATCAGTAGAATGTGGGTGTTGATTGATGGGTGGATCTGGTATATGATTGAGATTGGAGCTAGTTTTTGCCATGTGAGGAGGAGTAAGCCAGAGGTTAGGGGTGTTCCTTGGGTGACTTCTGGGACTCAAAAGTGGAAAGGAGCTATCCCTAGTTTTATGGTAAGGGCGATTGTTATTGCTAGGGGTGGGAATTGATTGGTGTAGTTTGTTGTTGTTGTTGTTCAGTGTCCTGATAATAAGTTGTTGGAAATAATTGCTATTATGAGGATTATGGATGCGGTAGATTGTGCTAGAAAGTACTTGGTAGCGGCTTCTGTGGAGCGAGCATTCGTTTTTTTGATTAGGGTTGGGATGAAGGCTAATATGTTTATTTCTAGGCCTGCTCAGGCGAGGAATCAGTGTGAGCTTAGTATTGTAATGAGTGTACCCGTGATTACTGTAGTGTAGATAATGAGTTGGGCTAGTGGGTTGATTAGTACGGGAAGGATGTGACCAACATTTTCGGGGTATGGGCCCGATAGCTTGTTTAGCTGACCTTACTGTAGGATGGAGTGTGAGGGGTAGCACGGAGAAGTTTGGATTCTCAGGAGCAGGTCCGATGCCTGTAATCCTAGAAATAAGAGGATTGGGGCCTCTATTGTTTACTCTATCAAAGTAACTCTTTTGTCAGACATATTTCTAGGTTTGAGGGGGGATGCTGGAGATTGCGATGGGTATTGAGGTACTTCATATGAGGAGTGCCAGTGTAAGTGGGAGAAAACTTTTTCATAGTAGGTGCATGAGTTGGTCGTAGCGGAATCGGGGGTACGCTGCTCGGATTCATAGGAATAGTGAAGTTAGGAGGAGTGTTTTAATGGTAAAGGATGTTGTGAATAGTTCCGGTGAGTGAGTGGGGTAGAATGTGCCTAGAAAGATTGTGGTTGTTAGGGCATTTATTATGATAATGTTTATGTATTCGGCTATGAAGAATAGGGCGAATGGGCCTGCGGAATATTCAATGTTGAAGCCTGATACTAGTTCTGATTCGCCTTCTATAAGATCGAAAGGGGTTCGGTTTGTTTCTGCTAGTGTAGAGGTAAATCATATTATAGCTAGTGGTCATGATGGCAGGATGAGTCAGAGGTGTTCTTGTGTTGTAATGAGTATGTTGAGGTTGAATGAGCCACTTGTTAGTAAGATTGATAATAGGATGATGGAGAGGGTAACTTCGTATGAGATTATTTGGGCGACGGCTCGTAGGGCTCCGATTAGAGCGTAGTTTGAGTTTGATGCCCACCCAGATCATAGGATGGAGTAGACGGTTAGGCTGGATGTGGCCAGGATAAATAGGAGTCCTAGGTTAAAGTTAATTAGAGGGTTGGGTATAGGGAGGGGGGTTCATAGGAGGAGAGCAATGGAAAAGGCTAGGGCGGGTGCTGTGATATAAAGGATAGTACTGGATGTTGAGGGTTTTAGGGGTTCTTTAGTGAAGAGTTTTATTGCATCGGCGAATGGTTGTAGTAGTCCGTAGGGACCTACAATGTTAGGTCCCTTGCGTAGTTGTATATATCCTAGTAGTTTTCGTTCAACGAGTGTAAGAAACGCCATGGCGGCTAGTGTGGATATAATAAGGAGTAGGAGGTTTATTGTGGTCATGGTGTTAAGAAGAGGGGTTGAACCTCTGGATGTAAAGTTTTAAGTTTTATGCAATTACCGGGCTCTGCCATCTTAACAAACCCTGTTCTCGGGTAGGGTGTGTAATATTTTGGTAAATTAAGACTAAGTCATTTATATGGTGAAGGCGCTTTGTGAAGTGGGCCTTATTTCTCTTGTCCTTTCGTACAGGGAGAAATGTGGAATAGATAGAAACCGACCTGGATCGCTCCGGTCTGAACTCAGATCACGTAGGACTTTAATCGTTGAACAAACGAACCCTTGATAGCTGCTGCACCATTAGGATGTCCTGATCCAACATCGAGGTCGTAAACTCTATTGTTGATATGGACTCTAGAATAGAATTGCGCTGTTATCCCCAGGGTAACTTGTTCCGTTGATCAAATTATTGGGTCAATTGTGAATATTAGTTCGCTTTGGCTTGTGAGGCCTTGGCGTGGATCACTCGGAGGTTTGTTTGTGCTCCGAGGCCGCCCCAACCAAAATTTTTAATGTAGGCATAGAAGTTTTAGAGTCCGTGGATTTATACGATTCTTAGCTACATTAGTAAATTGAAGCTCCATGGGGTCTTCTCGTCTTATTGTTTCATGTCCGCCTCTTCACGGATAGGTCAATTTCACTGGTTAAAAGTAAGAGACAGCTGAACCCTCGTGTTGCCATTCATGCGAGTCCCTATTTAAAGAACAAGTGATTATGCTACCTTTGCACGGTCAGGGTACCGCGGCCGTTAAACGTGTGTCACTGGGCAGGCAGTGCCTCTAATACTAGTAATGCTAGAGGTGATGTTTTTGGTAAACAGGCGGGGCTAAGTTTGCCGAGTTCCTTTTACTTTTTTTAACCTTTCCTTAAAAGCATGCCTGTGTTGGATTAACAGTAAGAGTAGTATGGACTTGTTTGTGTTTGTTAGTACTGGGCTGTTAAGTATCAGTGGGGTTTTGGTTTGGTTTAGGCTTATGCAGTAGGGAGAGAGAGTTCATGTTACTTATACTAGCATTATTGCTTCTATGGGGTGATAGATTAATCCAATGTGATTTAAGGAGTTCAATAGTATGTTTGGGATTTTTTAGGTGGTTAATGTTGAGCTTGAACGCTTTCTTAATTGGTGGCTGCTTTTAGGCCAACTATGGTGACGGGGGTTTTTACTCTCTATGTAAGGTTTTTCCTAGTGTCTAAAGAGCTGTCCCTCTTTAGACTAACAATTAAGTTTACAGGGGGATTGGGTTATTCTGTGGGTAAACTTAAGGCTGAACTAAGATTCTATCTTGGATAACCAGCTATCACCAGGCTCGGTAGGCTTGTCACCTCTACCCAGAAATCTTCCCACTATTTTGCCACATAGACGGGTGCGCTCTTTCAGCTGTTTTTGGGTAGCTCGTCTGGTTTCGGGGAATTTGGCTTCAGTTCTCTTTGTGAAATTGTTTCTGGCTAATTCATTATGCAAAAGGTACAGGGGTTAGTCCTTGCTGTTTTGTGCTTGGGTGGTTTTCTTGTCTTTCCCTTACGGTACTGTATCTATAGCGCCAGGTTAAGATTTCTATCGCCTATACTTAATATGGGTTAATGGTTTGGTATACATGTGGGTTTGATATTAGTGTTTGTTGTGCTTGGAGCTAGTGTTAGCTCAAGGTCACCAAGCAATGTTGAGATCTTCTGAGTGTAAGTCAGATGCTTTATATTAAGCTATACCTTGATTTATCCAAGTGCACCTTCCAGTACACTTACCGTGTTACGACTTATCCCCTCTATATAAATGTTAGGGCATTTAGTTAAGTTATTCCTTAAATATATTTGAGGGGAGTGACGGGCGGTGTGTGCGTGCTTTATGGCCTAGTTCAATTAAGCACTCTATTCTTAATTTACTGCTAAATCCTCCTTGGGCTCCTAGATTTCATAAGAGCTATCGTGGGGTTTTCTGAAGTAGAAAATGTAGCCCATTTTTACCGTCTCATAAGTTACACCTTGACCTAACGTTTTTGCGGGGAAGGGCATTTGCGCTCACTTCGTAGCCTTCATCAGGGTTTGCTGAAGATGGCGGTATATAGACTAAGCAAGAGAGGGTGGGGTGGATCGGGGTTTATCGATTACAGAACAGGCTCCTCTAGGGGGTATGAAGCACCGCCAAGTCCTTTGAGTTTTAAGCTGTTGCTTGTAGTATTCTGGCGAATAGTTTTGTTATTTTAACTATTGAGGTTTAGGGCCAAGCATAGTGGGGTGTCTAATCCCAGTTTGGGTCTTGGCTATTGTGTGTTCAGGAATTATAAAGCCACCTTCGTAGTTTATTTTACGTTAGCTAGGGTTTTACAGTTTAGATGGGGTTTAGCTTTATTGGACTAGATCTAAAACACCCTCTACGCCGGTTTCCATTGGCTAGGGTTAATCGTATAACCGCGGTGGCTGGCACGAAGTTGACCAACCCTGGCATAGCATAGCTTAGTTAAACTTTCGTTCATTGCTAAAGGTTTGTCACTGCTGTCTCCCGTGGGGGTGTGGCTGGGCAAAGTGTTTTGAGCTGCATGGGCGTGCTTGATACTTGCTCCTTCTGGTCATGTTGATGGGAAGGGCGTCTTCACCGGAATGGGGATGCTTGCATGTGTAATCTTGCTAAGAGTCAATAGAAAGGCCAGGACCAAGCCTATTTGTTTATGGGGCGTGCGAACCCATCTAGGCATTTTCAGTGTCTTGCTTTGGGTAGGTTTAAGCTACATAAAC
>NW_022170248.1:0-935 GCF_008728515.1 Papio anubis | reverse complement strand
GGAATGAATACTAGTTAGTTATGGTGTTTAATCCTTTTTATATTTTGCTAGTATTTTGTTGAAGTGTGGTGGTTTTGCATCTATTTTGGGCTCCAGTTCACTTTTCATGTCTTTCTTTTGTTTTTGTTATCAGCATACTTCTGGCCTCATAGAATGAGCTGCTCATGTTCCCCTTTCTCATATTTTTGGAAGAGTTTATGAATATTTATTATTAATTTCTTAAACAGTTCATAAAATTCATCAATGAATCCCTTCATGCCTGGGCTGTTCTTTGTGGGAGGTTTCAATGACTAATTTAAACTCTTGTTATAGTATTCATCAGGCTTTCTATACCTCCTTGAGTCAGTTTAGTAGTTATGTTTTTAGGAATTTTTTCTTTTCATCTATTTTTGGCAGGCAGCTTTTCACAGTGTTCTCATATAATACATTTTATTTTTCAATATTAGTGTTCAGAAGATGATATCATTTGTTTATTCCTTCCATATCTCATGCTGAAAGATGAACTCCACTGTAGGAGGTGGGGCTAGCAGGAGGTGTTTGGGTCATGAGGGCAGGCCCTTCATGATTGGCTTGCTGCTGTCCTCATAATAACGAATGAATTTTAACCATTAGTTTAAACAAGATCTGGTTGTTTTAAAAGAGCGTGGCACTGCCCTACTCTTTCTTCTTTCTTTCTCTCTTTCTCTGCCTGCCTGCCTGCCTTCCTTCCTTCCTCCCTCCCTCCCTCCCTCCCTCCCTCCCTCCCTCCCTTCCTTCCTTCCTTCCTTCCTTCCTTCCTTCCTTCCTCCCTCCCTCCCTTCCTCCCTCCCTCCCTCCCTTCCTCTCTCCGTCCCTCCATCGGTCCCTCCCTCCGTCCCCCCCTCCCTCCCTGCCTCCCTCCCTCCTTCTTTCCCTCCCTCCCTGTTCCTCTCCTTTCCTCTCCTCTCTTCTCCTCT
>NW_022170247.1:0-935 GCF_008728515.1 Papio anubis | reverse complement strand
TTGGGCTCAACTTCCCACCATTTCATGCTCTATTCTGAGAGTTTCCTGCAAAGCTAATGGCAATTCACAGGGCACTGTAGACAAACATTGTTTGGTGTTGTCACTGGTAAATGGATAGAGACAACGTGATGAGAACCTCTAACCTTAGGAGACCCAAAGTCAACATGCCCCATTGTTGCTGAAGGAATGGGAGGGGTTGGAGTCACCCCTGTGTCCATGTCTTTGGAAAAGCACAGGGTAGGAGTAATGGCCTGTTAGCCTCATTAGCCTGAGAGACTGTCAGCACCTTGGAGAGGAGAGGGCAAGAGCTTCAGACCCTGCTTACGCTGAATGCGTCCATGCCTCAGTTACTTAATTTCTCCGACTCCCATTACCTGATCTGTAAACTGGGGTAACAATTTCTCCAGGACACTGTGGGATTAATATGTGCAGGTTAATACGTGTGGAAGTCATTAGAACACTTTGAAGCACTAGTGGAAATTATCTTCACTCAACCTTTAAATATCACATACTCCCCACCCTACAGTTTCATTTTATTTGCTTTCTAGGAATTTTTTTCAACCTGTAAATATCACTTCTAGGGCATATGTAACTAATTTGTACACAACGATGTCAGTGCATATTGAATATAGAGTGGCACAAATTTGTAAACTTTCGACTCATTGTCTGAAGCACTGTAGACAACAGAGAGAATGCAGCCACACAGGCCTGGACTGGGTGTGAATTCCGTGGTGCAGCAGTGTGAAGCAGAGCAAGCCACTCCACCTCCCAGGCCTTGGTTTCCGACAGTGTGGGTGTAACAGGATCGAGGAGGACTGAGGTCCACAGCAATTCCAAGAGGCCCCCTGCACGAGGCTGGCTTCGTCTCCAGAGCTGTGTCTCTCACAGGTACCTGTTAGATGAGCAACTTTTTTTTTTTTTTTTTTTTTTTTTTT
>NW_022170246.1:0-938 GCF_008728515.1 Papio anubis | reverse complement strand
TTTTGAGATGGAGTCTCACTCTGACACCCAAGCTGGAGTGCAGTGGCATGACCTTGACTGACTGCAACCTCCGCCTCCCAGGCTCAAGCGATTCTTCTGCCTCAGCCTCCCGAGTAGCTGCGACTACAGGCGAGCACCACCACACCTGGCTAATTTTGGTATTTTTAGTAAAGATGGGGTTTCACCATATTGGCCAAGCTGGTCTTGAACTGAGCCACCGTGCCAGGCCCTGAATGCTTTCTTGCGTGAGATCCAGGAACCCTCTCTTGGAGTCTGGATCAGGACCCGTTTCCTGTAACATCTTCACCCCAGAATCACGAAGCTGGGGGAACCAGAGCCCATCTCTTTTCATGGGATTTTCCAGTGCCCTGGGTGTGACCCTGGATGGGAGAAGAGGAGAAGCAGCAGCTCCAGTCTGCCTGGAATTGCCAGCTGAGCCCCAGCCCTGACATATCCCCAAGAATTAATGAGACTTCCAGGCAGGCAGTGCCCAAGAATGAATCCCAGCTGGCAATACAAGTCACATCAGGGCCCCAGGACTAGCCATGGGGTCTTCATTGTGGGGAGGGAACTTAGAAGCCCTATTTCCACCTCCCACCCATTTCTCCAATGCCCACAAGTAGCTGGACCAAGCCCGGAGACCATGTCGTCCATCAAAAATATTCAGCTGGACGCGGTGGCTCACACCTGTAATCCCAGCACTTTGGAAGGCCTAGACTGGCGGATCACCTGAGGTCAGCAGTTTGAGACCAGCCTGTCTAACATAGTGAAACTCCATCTCTACACACAAAAGTTAGCTGGGCGGCTGGGCACGGTGGCTCAAGCCTGTAATCCCAGCACTTTGGGAGGCCGAGACGGGTGGATCACGAGGTCAGGAGATCGAGACCATCCTGGCTAACACGGTGAAACCCCGTCTCTACTAAAAAATACAAAAAAAA
>NW_022170245.1:0-938 GCF_008728515.1 Papio anubis | reverse complement strand
AAAAAAAAAAAAAAAAAAAAAAAAAAAATTAGCAGGGTAATGGCAGGCATCTGTAATCCCAGCTACTCGGGAGGCTGAGGCAGGAGAATTGCTTGAACCCAGGAGGCAGAGGTTGCAGTGAGCCGGGATCACGCCACTGCACTCCAGCTTGGGTGACAGAGCAAGACTCCATCTCAAAAAAAAAAGACAAACAAACACACAAAAAAACATAGCAAGTGAATCCAGAGAATGTTGTCAAGCAAACACTGTGTGGGAGCTTCAGTGGTTTCATGTTTCCTTTGATTCTCTTTAGAGCCTCCCATTATTTCTGAGCTGGGGATGGCGTATCTGTCTCTTCCTCATGCCACAAGTGTGAATAGTTGGGGGACAGGCATTGTTATGGTCTTACATATAAGTAGATGGCTCTGATATACCATTATTTTGGGGGGAGTGAGCACGGGGTGTTTCAGATTTCCTCTTCCTATCAACGCAGGTAGCAGTCTCAGCCTGTTTCATTCGTTCCTCTCAAGATTGCTGCCCCTCTCTCCGTTCAGCCAGCTTCTGGCCTGGGGACTGAGGCCAAGACCCTTGAACGGGCCAAGAATTAGACGACTGGGATCAACAAACTAGCAAGGAACCCCATGGCCGAGCCTGGGAGTCCACCTGTGTGAAAATCACTTTTAAAAGCTAATCTAGGCCGGGCGCGGTGGCTCAAGCCTGTAATCCCAGCACTTCGGGAGGCCGAGACGGGCGGATCACGAGGTCAGGAGATCGAGACCATCCTGGCTAACACGGTGAAACCCCGTCTCTACTGAAATATACAAAAAACTAGGCGGGCGAGGTGGCGGGCGCCTGTAGTCCCAGCTACTCGGGAGGCTGAGACAGGAGAATGGCGTGAACCCGGGAGGCGGAGCTTGCAGTGAGCCGAGATCGCGCCACTGCACTCCAGCCTGGGTGAC
>NW_022170244.1:0-941 GCF_008728515.1 Papio anubis | reverse complement strand
AGACTATGTGGTCAAAGGAAATATTCTCCGATTACAAAGAGAAAGAAGCTTTTTGAGAAACTTCTTTGTGTTCTGTGAAATCGTCTCACAGTGTTACAGGTTTCCCATGAAGAAGCCTTTCACTAAGACAGTTCTTGTGGAATTTGCAAAGTGATATTTGGAAGTCCATAGAGGGCTATTGTGAAAAAGGAATTATCCTCTGATGAAATCTGGAAAGAAGCTTTCTGAGAAACTGCTTTTTGATGTGTGACTTCCACTCACAGAGTTACATCTGCATTTTGTGGATCTGTTTGCTAGCCTTATTTCTGTGGAATCTGACAACAGATATTTCGGATCCCTTTGAAGACTATGGGGTCAAAGGAAATATACTC
The DNA here is from genome assembly GCF_008728515.1 of Papio anubis. NCBI lineage: Eukaryota > Metazoa > Chordata > Mammalia > Primates > Cercopithecidae > Papio > Papio anubis. The sequence continues at coordinate 570 of NW_022170244.1, read as the reverse complement.
TAATAAAAAAGAGAAAGAAGCTTTCTGAGAAACTTCTTTGTGTTCTGTGAAATCATCCCACAGAGTTTCAGCTTTCCCCTATAGAAGCCTTTCGCTAACACAGTTCTTGTGGTATGTGCAAAGTGATATTTGGAAGCCCATAGAGGGCTATGGTAAAAAAGAAATATCCTCAGATGAAATATGGAAAGAAGCTTTCGGAGAAACTGCTTAGTGTCCTTTGAATTCATCTCACAGAGTTACAGCTTTCCCCTCAAGAAGCCGCTCGCTAAGCCTGTTCTTGTGGAATTCGCAAAGTGATATTTGGAAGCCCAAAGAGGGCTACGGTGAAAAACAAAATATCCTCAGTGAAAAACTGGAAAGAAGCTTTCTGAGAAACTGTTTTGTGGTGTGTGACTTCCACTCAAAGAGTTACATCTGTATTTCGTGGATCTCTTTGCGAGCCTTATTCTGTGGAATCTGTGAACAGATATTTCGGATCCCTTGGAAGACTATAGGGCCAAAGGATATATCCTCTGATAACGAAGGGAAAGAAGCTTTCTGAGAAACTTCTTTGTGTTCTGTGAAATCATG
>NW_022170243.1:0-942 GCF_008728515.1 Papio anubis | reverse complement strand
GCCACTTACGGCCAGTGTGACCTTGGCCTAGTTTCTTTTTTCTTTTTTCTTTTTCCTTTCCTTTCCTTTCCTCTCCTCTCCTCTCCTCTCCTCTCCTCTCCTCTTCTCTCCTCTCCTTTCTCTTTCTTTCTTTCTTTCTTTTTTTTGAGAAACTCTACTAAAAATAAAAAAATTAGCCAGGCATGGTGGCATATGCCTGTAATCCCAGCTGCTTGGGAGGCTGAGACAGGAGAATCGCTTGAACCCAGGAGGCGGAGGTTGCAGTGAGCCCAGATTGTGCCTCTGCACTCCAGCCTGGGCAACAAGAGCGAAACTCTGCCTCAAAAAAAAAAAAAAAAAAACATTGTAACAGTAAGAGACATTTGACATAGTTGACTGTCTTGCTTCTAACCTCCAACCTGGGTCATTCGTGGGTTTAGGCCAAGGTAACTTTGAGAGGAATTTTATTGTTTAACCTTAAAACAAGGATGATAATAGCCCTTCCCAAAACTAAACCGCCCTTATAAAACGAATGAAAGGACACAAGATCAGGATTATGAGAAGAGCCTGGATTCTGCTGAGATGTAGGCATAGTTAAAGGCTAACCAGCCATTGTTTTTCAATTTCCCCAATTGTTTCCGTAGATAACATCAGCATCGTAAAACCTAAGACTGGTCTTTTGAGATGTCTTTTCAGACTTTTCGCATTTCTGACCGGCTGACTCCACTCACCCTGAGACTTATGACCGATTCGGTCCTGTGTTCCTCACACAGAGGCAGTCTACACACACATACACATACACACACACACACACACACACAGAACTGGGTTCCACACCCCTATGATTTCACTCCCAACCAGCCAACATTCCCCATTCCCTATAGCCCCTGTTCACCAAACTATTTTTTTTTTTTTTTTTTTTTTGAGACAGTCTCACTCTGTCACCCAGGCTGGAGTGCAGTG
>NW_022170242.1:0-943 GCF_008728515.1 Papio anubis | reverse complement strand
TCCTCAATAAAATACTGGCAAACCGAATCCAGCAGCACATCAAAAAGCTTATCTGCCATGATCAAGTGGGCTTCATTCCTGGGATGCAAGGCTGGTTCAACATCCGCAAATCAATAACCGTAATCCAGCATATAAACAGAACCAAAGACAAAAACCACATGATTATCTCAATAGATGCAGAAAAGTCCTTTGACAAAATTCAACAGCCTTCATGCTAAAAACTCTCAATAAAGTTGGTATTGATGGAATGTATCTCAAAAGAATAAGAACTATTTATGACAAACCCACAGCCAGTATCATACTGAATAGGCAAAAACTGGAAGCATTCCCTTTGAAAACTGGCACAAAACAGGGATGCCTTCTCTCACCACTCCTATTCAACATAGTGTTGGAAGTTCTGGCCAGGGCAACCAGGCAGGAGAGAGAAATAAAGGGTATTCAACCGGGAAAAGAGGAAGACAAATTGTCCCTGTTTGCAGATGACATGATTGTATATCTAGAAAACCCCATCGTCTCAGCCCAAAATCTCCTTAAGCTGATAAGCAACTTCAGCAGAGTCTCAGGATACAAAATTAATGTGCAAAAATCACAAGCATTCTTATACACCAGTAACAGATAAACAGAGAGCCAAATCAGGAATGGACTTCCATTCACAATTGCTTCAAAGAGAATAAAATACCTAGGAATACAACTTACAAGGGATGTAAAGGACCTCTTCAAGGAGAACTACAAACCGCTGCTCAGTGAAATAAAAGAGGACACAAACAAATGGAAGAACATACCATGCTCATGGATAGGAAGAATCAATATAGTGAAAATGGCCATGCTGCCCAAGGTAATTTATAGATTCAATGCCATCTCCATCAAGCTACCAATGACTTTCTTCACAGATTTGTAAAAAACTGCTTTAAAGTTCATATGGAACTAAAAAAGAGTCCACATT
>NW_022170241.1:0-28516 GCF_008728515.1 Papio anubis | reverse complement strand
CCATGAGATTCTGAGGAGGTCTCAGCCCCAGACTGAGGCTCTGTCTGCCTGAAGAGGCAGTTCAGGTGTCCAGGCACCTCACTGAAACACTGCATGGCTGGGGAACCCAACACAGATCCCAGTGACGACACAGGCATTCTGACAGACAAATGATCCCATTCTTCCCATTGTTTAGATGGTGAAGGAAACACACAGAACTTCAGATTGTGAAGGCCAGGAGCCTCCCTTGGTTTCTAGTAACTGCCCCTACTTCAAAGTCCTGAGGTCCCTGAACTAATGTTCCATATTGTTCCAAATTGTGGGCTGGGTCAGGTGCACTCTATCCAGAGGGCATCTACATTTCACCCAGAAGTACACCTGGCTCATTTCCCAGACCTGGGGTCTCTGCTAAAATTTCACTTTGTCTCTGACATCTTTCCTGATTTCTCAATTTTAAATTGCAGCACTTTCCTGAGCAATCTCCATCCTACTTGTTCTCTTTATTTTTAACTGTAGAATTGTAACAGTCTCACATTCTGTACACTTCACTTACTCTCTGTAACATTTCCCTCCCTACTCTAGAAGGGAAGTTACATGTTTTGCTCATTACTGGACCACAGTGTTCAGATGACTGCCTAGCACATAGTAAGAGATCAAGAAATTAATTATGATAAAATTAATTATATTCAGTATCATATAATGACATAAAATTAGATGATTATTACCAAACTGCATAGGAAAAAATGAAAACTACAGCAGCAATGCAGTCCACATATCAAGTTCCTCTGACACCATGGGGGGAAAAAAGCCAGTTAAAAACATTGAAGGCTGGAATATAGAAAAATATCCTTGGAAAAATGTGGCTTCATAAAGCAATAGGAGTTTAGAAGAAAGAAATAGACTATTTTGGTTTTGAGTGCCGGAAAAGACTTCATGGTGAAACACAGAGGTATTTAAAACGTGGGTAGATTAAAAGAAGGGGTAGAGTACAATGTTCGGTGGAGAGAATAATATCAGGGCAAGAAATATGCAAGGTCAGGTCGACCTTCACTGAATTTAGAGGAATGGATGTTGCCAGAGAGAAGGATGGAGTAGAATTCAGGCTGATGTGCTGACAAGCATCCATCAATCCAAGGGAAAGGGTCAGATGAGGATGGAGCATCCCTGCTCCTCTGTGGGGATGAAGGAACACTGGGAGCACGACATGTGGCTTCTGCTACTGCAGTCTAGGGTGAGCAATGACAGCTGCAAACTCTAGGGACAGAGAATTCAGGGAGAGGTGTGAGGGTCTCCAAACAACCAGGGCAACTTGCTCGGCCTCAAGTAACACCCGGAACTGTTCACTGGGATGCACAAACACTCTACGTTCACTGATGACATACAAGAGATTTTCTACCTTGAACCACTCGTGTGCTGGAACAATGAATAACGAATAAGTCAGATGCCTCATCCCTATAAATGTAATTACCCAAGAGGGCAGCAGCCCTGTCTCTGTGGGAGGATAGGAGCCTTACTCCAACAAGCACAAATGAGCAAACACAGATGGCCCAATCACACTACCCAACTTCCCTCCTAACGACCTCCAGAACCACCCTGCTAGCTCCCCCCAAGGCTGAAATTCTCCTGCCTTTGGTTTGAGGTAAGTTGAGTCCAAGGGCTCTTCCTATTACAGTATTTTGACTCCTATTGCAACAGTCTTCAGTAAACGTTTCCTTGACATTTCTTGGAAGTCCTGCTGAAATTTTTCTTTTACAAGAAAAGTATAGAGTTGTTTTTTCTGTATCTCTGTCTGTTCTGAACTCTGCCTACAAACAAAACCAGAAGGTAAGAGATGAGAAGAGTACTCATTTCCTTTTCTGAAGTTCTGTATTTCTTCCTTTGCCACGAAAAGCTGAATAACTCATAAAAATAAAAACTAAGGGACAGAGTTTCTCTAATATTTCCTGGCTGATCACCCTCCCAACCTCTCAGTGCTTTGTCCTCCTGGATGACAGTGACCTCCCTTCCTCTTTGTCCCAGCCCTCCACCCATGGCCACCCACTGACTCCTGCCACCACCTGGAATTCCTCCATTTCTGAACATCAACTATGAAGGTCCCCATCCCTGACTCACCCGCTGTCCTTCCAGCCTCTCTCCTTCCCTGCTGATCAACATCAACAAGGCTCTTCTCCCCCGGGGCTGTGCATGGGAATCGCCAGGGAGCCTGATGCCCAAGCTGCCCCTGGGACACCTATCATCTGCTATCATCTGCTCTCATCTCCTGTCCTTGTACACTGCACCATCTTTGCCTCTCAGGTTCTCTGAGTTTGGTATTTTTGATGTTTTTCAGACATCTTAGTGGGGTCTTGAATTCAAACGTCAAACCATGACAAGCTGAGTTAACATTTTGACTCCTATATCTTGGAATTGAGGGGGAATTCTGGCTTCAGGAAATACATGATTTAAGGACTCAAAGCATGAGTCACATTGTTGTCTTCCCATTTATTTCTCTTGATCTTACTTTGGTCTCTCTCCGCAGGTGACAGCCATGTGAATCATGGTCATCTCTCTGTGACCTTTGTAGCTGATCTCCTGGAGAAAATCCCTACTTGATTCCCATTGTTCCAGCCAACACCCAAGTCCCATGGCCGACTCTGAATCTGTCACTTGGGGCAGAGGTTGGCACCACACCTGGGTTCCATACTGTCCCTGCTCCCCAAGGAAGAATTTAAACTAAGAACAGTTGACAGGGGATCAGTGAGTCACTGGAAAAAGTCCACAATCCCATTCCCCCACCACGATAGTCTCTGGGTTACACTTTGAAAACAAAATGAGAAGATCCATCAATATTTTAGAGAAGCAAAAGTTGACATGCAAAAAGTGCTCAAGTCCAACTTCTCTCCATGACAAGGAGAACTTCTCTCCCTGTTCACCTGCTGCTTTGTAAAAAGCCACCACAAAATTTAGAGGATTGAAACAGTATGATCAGGTCCTCACTCACACATTTGCAATTGGGGCCTGGCTCCCTCCAGAGGCATCAGAGAAGAGGTTCTGCTGGGATCTGAAGACCTCAGGGCTGAGACACTCCTGCACAGAGGCAGGCGGTGCTGGCAGCTGGGAGCTCCGGAAAGACTGAGGAAGGGTCTGTGTGACGTGCTGGGGTCGGATCATGCTGGCTCATGAGAGAGGAGTTTTTGTGAAATAATTGTTAAATCATCCATAGCTGGGAGAATTTTAAGAACAGAGATTTTAAAACACTGCAAATCACAGTTTTTTCCCCCAAGAAAACAGGTTGTTTTGCATTCTCTAGCCAGTCCTTGTAGGTGGGCTCAGTTCTCTCCCACAATGCAGTGCTCAGGCTTCACTCCAAGCAGGAATTACTGGGCTCCAAAGTCACAAGCTCTTAGTCTGTCTGGGCTGCTAGCAAAATAATGCCATAAAACCAAGCTGCTTATAAAAAGCAAGAAACGTTTTCTCACGGACTGATACATCCAAATCCAACGTGCCAGGAGATTTGGTGTCACATGAAGAACTGCCTTTCTGATTCATAGACGGCATCTTCTCACTGTATTCTCACCTAGTGAACCCTCTCACACCAGAGAGGGAGCTCTGAGGCATCTTCTGTAGGCGTTAGTGCTACTTATAAAGCATGTGCCCTCCTGACCTTCTTACCTCCCAAAAGCTCCACCTCTTACTATCAACTAATGATTTAAGATTTTAACGTATGATTTCAGAAGGACAAAACATTCAGGTTATAGCACCATCCAATGAGAGGAAGTAGAAGATACCAGTTCATCGGGCTACAGTCCCAGAGAAAAGAGCATGGCACTAAGTCAGGTGCATTCAGTTGGTCAGATGTTGCAGTGTCGATTGAACGGAGACAAGTCACCTCCTTTTCTGTGTGAGGAGAGTCAATGATTTAGGGACACACATTTTAAACAGCACAAGGGAGTTATTCCTCACAGTTTTTTGAAAATTGCTGCGAGACACAAGGCAGACACATAGACAGCTTGTGAGAGGTGACTGGGAAAGGGGACAAAGGGCAGGGACTCAGAGCTCCTGCCTGTCCCAGCTGGATCTGTAGGCTGGGAGTCGCTGTGTGGCACGACAGCACCAGGACCCTCCCTTCAGGACAGTGGACAAGGGCTGAGGGAGGGACTGGAGCCAGTATCTCCTGAGAACCTGGGAGGTGGAGGTCCTCAGGAAATACACCCCACAGCCTCCACCCTGTCCATGATAACACACACGCTATGTTCCATGACTGCCCTTCCCTACCAGAGTCAAGAAACCATGTTCAGGGTGCCTGCCAAGGTCCACACACTCTGTACCTTTGGGGCCACCAGACAGCCTCAGCTGTGTGCAAGCCTATCTTGCTGCTCCTAGAGGCCTCTCTCCTCTCACACCCACACCTGCACCCCCACCCACAGCTTCCCCAGAATATTTACTCAGCCTGATGGTGTCAACGCACTTATGGAGAGTCAGCTCCAACCTAGTGCAGAGCTCACTTCCAATATTCTCTGGAAATTCAAATGCATGTGTGAGGTGTTTAATAATGTCTACACCGGAGTCTACACTTGTAGAAATTTCTAGAAAAATCTCTTGGGGTGGGGGTCATGGATGGTCCTAACTGCTCAGACCATAGTGCCTCAGCAAGGGGCTGTCAAGAGAAAAACCACAGGCTCACTAGAACCAGGGGACTCCAAGATCCCACCTTGATGGTGAGGTCACCACTAAACCAGCCTCTCCTTACTGCTACAGAATTTGGGACCTCGCCACCCTATCTTTCTGCTTTGGCCTTTGAAAGCGCACAGAGATTGCTGCTGTGAGGCATCTGCAGCTCATTGGCCCGTTTATTAATCAGATTAATTTTTTTTTGCTATTGAATTGTTTGACCCCCATGTGTATTTGGATATTTACCCCTTCTACTATGTAGGGTTTGCAAATATTTTCTCTCATAATCTGGGTTGCTTTTTCATTTAGTTGATAGTTTCCTTTGATGCTATCTTTCTGCTTTGGCCTTTGAAAGCACTGAGATTGCCTTTTTGAGCATCCTGCCAGCTCATTGGCCCATTTATTAATCAGATTTTTTTTGCTATTGAGTTGTTTGACCTCCTTGTGTATTCGAATATTTACCCCTTCTACCACGTTGGGTTTGCAAATATTTTCTCTCATAATCTGGGTTGCCTTTTCATTTAGTTGATGGTTTTCTTTGCTGTGCAGGTGCTTTAGCGTTCAAGGCAGCCGTGCTTGTGTATTTCCATTTTATTGCCTGTGCCTTTGATGTCACAGCCAAGAGACAATTGCCCAAATAAATGTCAAAAGCACATCCCTATATGTTCTTCCTAGTAGTTTATGGTTTCAGGTTATGTTTAGGTCTTCCAATCCATTGAGTTGATTCTGTACTGGTTTAGGAAAAAGACCCGCGATATACACATATCTCAAATTCTGGGTAGTATACATTAGATGCATGCAATCTTAATTGACCCATGTATGTAAATAGAGCTGAAAATAATAAACATATTTTTATCTTTCAATCAATTCTATCTCTATCTCACTGAACTTTTCACCTATAGCCTGATGAGGTTGCTGACCTCTCTAACAGCTCTATAGGAGACAACTCATCCCTAACCTCAAACTCCCCTTCATGAGGGTGGTGATGCCCTTGAATCCTGCAATTAATTAGTTCTAGACTCCAGTGGAATTCAGGTCTGTTATGAAGGGCTGCATCTCTGAAGAGAAGAGGCCCATTTTTAGAAAATAAGAGAGCATTTATTCCCTGAAATTACTGAATTAAAGCACTGTTTCTATTATTTTTTGCAATATTAAAAATAAATATCTAAGCAGGTAAAAACGGAAAAAATGGTAGGGTCCTTATCATGCCATGAGCTCCAACCTAGCACAGACACTAAACCTAGAGATTCATGCTAGAATGAAAGCTGGGAGAGCAGAGGAGCCTCAGAAGGATGTGGAGGCCAATGGATACCTGCACCCCATCTCCAATGAAATGCCAGCCTCCTCTCACTGCAGCATCCATCTCTGAGCCTTCTCGCAGCAGAGCTATAAATCCAGGCTGGCTCCTCCGTCCCCGGCCACCCAGCCAGCCGCTCCTGTTCTCCTCCTCTCCTCCAGGTGACCCACAGGTATGAGGACCCTCACCCTCCTCTCTGCCATTCTCCTGGTGGCCCTCCAGGCCTGGACAGAGCCGCTCCAGGCAAGAGCTGATGAGATGCCAGCCCAGGAGCAGCCTCCAGCAGGCGACCAGGATGTGGTCATTTACTTTTCAGGAGATGACAGCTCCTCTCTTCAGGTTCCAGGTGAAAGACACCAGCATGCAGAGCTACAGACTAGAGGGAAGGACGGGAGACAGGCTCTGGAATTGGGTCTCAGTGGCAGATGTCACTTAGGTGGCTTTACTTAACATCTCTGGTCCTGGATGTTCTCATTTCTAAATGGAATAGAGAACCAAATAAATCTAAGAGATTTTTCTTTCTCCAAAAACATGATTCCAAGATATGACTGAAATTCACTAGGTTTAAGATATAAGGAGATGCTACCTAGTTCCTTCTGGATCCAGACAAATAAGCTTAAGTATATAGAAAATATTTCACCGTGTCTATGTAGGAGGTTTTAGAACCTGGAGAGGAGCCTAAGAGTGTGTTCAGGTGTGTGTGTGATGGGGCAGGAGGGCAAAAAAGAAGCCAAGGAGAATGAGTCTCGAGTCCTGTGTGACCAGCACTGCTCTGTATTTATTCCTATTGACTGAGATTGTTTCTGCGACCGGCTGCAATACAGCCAACATCACTCATCAGCCAACAGGTGACTTCTCCAAGATTCCCTTTACCACCCACTGCTGACCCCATACTCAATTTCTGATGCTCTCTCTGGGTCCGAGGCTCAACGAAGGGCTTGATCTGCCATTGCAGAGTACTCTAATGCCTTTTTGGAGAACATCTTGGTGGGACCTGCTTCATCCATGGTAAACGCTCCCCAATCTGCTGCTACTAAGCTTGCAGACTAGAGAAAAAGAGTTCATAACGTGCTTTGAGCATTAAAAGGAATCTTTATTTCTATACCTTGTAGAAGGTATAGAATTTGCTGTCCTCAATTTGCTGTCCTCATTCCAAATAAATACTTGGTAACATGATTTCCAGGTTTTTTCTTCTATGTTGTTTTTAAGGTAGAGTCCCACTCTGTCGCCCAGGCTGGAGTGCAATGGTGGGACCTCGGCTCACTGCAAGCTCTGCCTCCCAGGCTCAAGCAATTCTCTCGCCTCAGCCTCCTGAGTAGCTGGGATTACAGGCGCCCGCCACCACGCCCAGCTAATTTTTGTATTTTTAGTAGAGATGGTGTTTCTCCATGTTGGCCAGGATGGTCTTGATCTGCTGACCTCGTGACCCACCCACCTTGGCCTCCCAAAGTGCTGGGATTATAGGCTTGAGCCACCGTGCCCGGCCAATCTAATAAAATAAAGATCCAAATTCTAGGAACTTCAAGGAAGAATTCGGTTTCAGACACAGATGTGTATGAAAGGTCAAATGATGCCCCTGATCTCTCCATCCGCTGCTCTGTCTTTTCACTCTGCCTCGTTTTCACTGGATCCATGCTCAAAGAACTCCGGTGTGCTGGGCAAAACATCGGTGTCAGCTTAAAGTTTATGCAGTCAACAAATCATTCCTTCTAAGGAAAAACCATCATGCTGTTTCCAAAAATGTTGGAGTTTTATTCAACCAACCTGGATCACACATCTGCCTTTTAAGTTTAGGGGTTATATCAGTTCTATTGAAACAATTTTAATTAAGGTTGGAATGGGTTGCAGGAGTTTGAGACTAGACTGGGCAACATGGTGAAATCCCGTCTATACAAAAACATAGAAAAAATTAGCTGGGCATGGTGGTACACACCCATGGTCAAAGCTATCAGGGAGGCTGAGGTGGGAGGATTGCTTGAGCCTGGAATGTTGAGGCTGCAGTGAGCTGAGATTGCACCACTGCAATCCAGCCTGGGCAACAGAGTGAGACACTCCAGCCCAGGCAACAGACTGAGACCCTGTCTCAAATAAAAAAACAATTTGTTTTGAAGGTTGGAATGGGTTGTTAAGAAAGCTGTAATAAGTCAAACAAAGAGCCCAGGGGCACCACACTATGATAGACTCATTATCAGGACCTTCCAGGAGGAACAGCAACAGCAACACCCTCTTAGCTCCTCCAAGTATGTGCTGGGATGGTGATGGTTCCCACGCCAGGCCGTCTCCAACTGCTGCTCGTCTTAATATCTCACTCTTGGGGCCTGTGTCCTTTTGAGCTTGTCTTTTTCTTCCTTTCCAAGAGGACATGGTCACTGCCTGAATCTGGTGTCTCTGTAGGGCCAGGATGACACCTTATTGAGGTATAATGTGACTCTTCCTCCTGTCTCCCCTCTGCTTCCTTCTCCAGATTCCAACTGTCCCTTGAACACTTATCCAATATGTCCTGCAAATGGCCTATCAATCCCTGACCACAAGACCCTGGGGAGGCGTCCAGCATGAGTGCCAGCTCCTTATTTTACTTGGAATATAGCAGTTTCAGTTTGTGATTCCACAACACATATTTGGAATAAGAATATGTCTGTTTGAGCCAAGGCTACTCTTACCAGGTGGACTCTGGTGGAATGCCTTAAGAAGTCCTGGAGTGACAGAGAGACCATTGTTTGCAAACAGACAGATTTTCAAGTGGGGTATTTACAATTCTTGACTAAAATAATTCAGTGGGCCCAGATACTGCTGTGACCACCAACACCAACAACAAATGCCCAGACCCCAGGAGAAGGGAGCTGGTATTCTCCATGCTCACCCCATGCAGATTCTAAGCAGGTCTCAGCCCCAGACCGAGGCTCTGCCTGTCTGAAGAGGCAGCTTCAGACGGGCAGAGGGTCCAGGCAACCCACTGAGACACTGCATGACTGGAGAACCCAATACAGATCCCGGGGAGGACAGAGCGGATCTGTGTCCAACAAAGAAATGGTTCCAGGCCCGGCGTGGTGGCTCATGCCTGTAATCCCAGCACTTTGGGAGGCCGAGGTGGGCAGATCACCTGTGGTCAGGAGTTTGAGACCAGGGTGGCCAACAGAGTGAAACCCCATCTCTATTAAAAATACAAAATTTAGCCAAGCATGATGCTGTGTGCCTGTATTCCCAGCTACTTGGGAGGCTGAGGCAAGAGAACCGCTTGAACCTGGAAGGCAGAGGTTGTAGTGAACCGAGATGACGCATTGCACCCAGCCTTAGAGAGCCGGGATTCCGTCTGGACAACAACCACAATGAAAAAAAAAAAAAAAGAATTTGCTGCATACCACTATTCAGTGGTGTACCTATGCAGGTCCCTCGGGGTAGGTTTATAAGGGGCAGGGAGCTGCCTGCTGTCCTTCACGTGCTACTGTAGCTCTGCAGGCCCATCTTTCTGTAAGGGCAGGTTCTCCTTGCCTGGGAATACAGTGTGGGCACTGCTAGGTCGCCCTCTGATGACTGAGGACATCCCAAGGTGGAAACATACTGAAGCTACTGAGGAGAAAAAGGAGAAACAGCCCTTGGCACAAACAGACTGCACTTCAGTGAAAATGCTCTGGCTTCGATGTGGGGTGGGGTGAACGAGAGAAGGGCTCTGAGCAGAGATAAGGTCCTCATGACCACCAGTCATCACAGAGGATGGTGGTACTTCTCACGAAGCTGCAGGATCCTGATGGCTAATGAGGGGGAATCATACCCATCCTGTGTTTGCATTTGTTCACTGAAAGCTGGACCCAAGAGTAACGGGCTTTTCCGAATAGGGCTTGGACGTTTGTACATATGTGAGTATGGGGGCTGGGAGGAGAGGGGAGAGAGGAAAGCAAACCATTTGAAGTTCCCTTATTGTCTCCAAAGCCCTTTGATGTTCTTCTTGTTCCAGGTCTGCCATCTATTTGCTTGATGCCTCTGATGACTTCATGAGACGTGATACGGATCCCGAGAAGATTCCCTGCTTCCCGTCTGCCCAGTCTGTATGTTTACCAACCACCATATGAACTAACCTGTGATATCTCCTATTCCATCTGGAGTAAGCTGGGGCCACTTCTTACCCCGTTAATCGCACAAATTCCGGCAAATCTCCCTCAGTCGCCAATCTCGCAAAACCGCCAATCACCCCAATCCCTGCATAAATCCGGATATCGATGATAGCGCCAGACGCCGCATCGCCAGCAATTGCCCTGAATGAAATGGCCAACCACGAACCCAGCCTGGCATGGCATCAGGTATTCAAACACCACGCCGAACCATGGAAAACTTCACCCATTCAACATGTCCATACTGGAGCACTGGCGGAATTTAACTGGAGGTTCCCTTGGCTGACCACTAAGAATGGCACCAACACTGGACAACACTGGTCAAGAATAACATGTCAGAAGGTGGGATTTCAACAGGTTCATTTTCTACGTCCACGTTTCTCGAAGCGACCCGGGGAGAAAGAGCCCTCGTCCTGATGCATGATGGTCTTGTTGCAAACCTCCCCTAGGTCCACAGCGGTCTCAGTAAAACACTATTGCTGGGACCCACTCCACAGAGTGTCGGATTCAGCAGGTCTGGGGTGGGATCCAGGAGTTGCTATTGCTACCATGTTCCCAGGTGACGCAGGTGCTTCTGGTTCAGAGCTCTGGCTTTGAGAACACCTGCTGTGGTGTGGGAACCGGCAGTGCTCTCCCATGGCTCCCAACATCACACCTCAGGGATCCTTGACCTGTTGGTTTCAGAAACCTTCCTCATACTCTGTTTCATTCACCCACTCCACAGCCATAACATCAATCTTCTTATCACTTGGAGATACTCTCATCTTAAAAATGCAGATTCCAGCGTCCTACCCTGCTTCATCCCCACCCCTCAATCTTTCTGACTCAGCCACTCCCACGTTGTCACTCAATGTCGTCAACACCTCCATTCTCTAGGAACACCACTATTTCCCAATCAGTTGTCCAAACTCTTAATTCTTTCACATCCAGCCCTGGTCTATGTTCCATCACTTAATCACTATTGAATGAGGACCTCGTTCTTTTCCCCCTACTCTCTGATCTCTCTGGGCAAATGCCAAATACTAAGCCCACATCAATTTTATATTGTTCTCACCTTCACCTTGATGCTGAGAAAAAGTCCCAACCACGGAAATCCAATTAAAGCACAACTGAGTTCTCTGCCCTGCCTAGAAATCTTCTAAAAATCCTTACGTTTCCAATCTCAAAAGAGAACAAAATTATGTCACATCATCTATTCTAGAAAATCTCTTTTAAAAAAAACCTCTTCATTCTTATGAAATGTGAAATGGGAGAGGCATTTTATAATTGATGATTATGTTGAACTGCAACAACATACACGATAAAAATAAATGATAGGCCGGACGCGGTGGCTCACACTTGGAATCCCAGCACTTTGGGAGGCCGAGGAGGGTGGCAGATCACCTGAGGTCAGGAGTTCAAGACCAGCCTGGCCAACGTGGTGTAGCCCCGTCTCTACTAAAAATACAAAAATTAGCAGGGCATGGTGGTGCACGCTGGTAATCCCAGCTACTTGGGGAGGCCGAGGCAGGAGAATTGTTTGAACACAGGAGGTGGAGGTTGCAGTAAGCCGAGTTCGCTCCGTGGCACTACAACCTGGCAGCAGTGCAAACTCTGTCTCACAATGAAGAAACAAACAAAAATGATAATAGTATCATATAGTATAAAATATTTAACATTTTAGTTGTTCCAAAGGAGCTTTTTGAACAAACGATCTTACAAAAAATTTGGGAGTGAAGAAAAGTTGTAATAATTGCTTCCACATTTGAGTAAACAAGGTTTGCTTGGAAAAACTTAAGGACAAATGTCTCTCAGATTACACTAATCCAGGTCACATAATAAACCACACTTAATGTAGCAATATAACACAATTTCCATCATCTCAAGCGTATTTCATTTTATATTTGGCCCCAAAGCACTAGTGCACCATATATAGAAAAAGGAAATGCATTTGGTAACTTAAAAAAATTGGTTTTACCATTTTTTCTTTTTTTTTTTTTTTTTTTTTTTGAGACAGAGTCTCACTCCATAGCCCAGGCTGGAGTGCTGTGGCACGATCTCTGCTCACTGCAAGTTCTGCCTCCCGGGTTCACGCCATTCTCCTGCCTCAGCCTCCTAAGTAGCTGGGACTACAGACATCCGCCACCACGCCCAGCTGATTTTTTGTATTTTTAGTGGAGACGGGGTTTCACCATGTTAGCCAGGATGGTCTCTATCTCCTGATCTCGTAATCCGCCCGCCTTGGCCTCCCAAAGTGCTGGGATTACAGGAGTGAGCCACTGCGCCCAGCGTTATTTTGTTTCTTTAAAGCTACTTTTTGAGATAAAATTCACATGACGTACAATTCGCTCGTTTAAAGTGCAGAATTCAGTGGTGTTTAGTGTATTCACAGATATGTGCAGCAATAACCACAGTCAAATTAATGTTCATCACTTCATAAAGAACCCAAGGGCTTTCCATTCCTCCCTTCCTCTATTCCCATCCCTCTACCTATGAGCAACCACTAAGCTGTTTTCTGTCCCCATAGGTTTGCCTATTCTGGATATTTCGTATAAACAGAGATCATGTAAGGCATGGTCTTTTAGTCTGGCTTCTTCCACTTTCCCCATGAACATTGTGGACCTTATGCTTTCATAGAGTTTAGGTATATACCTAGGAAGCTGAATTCCTAGTTCACAGGATAATTCTGTTTCCCAACTTAGATAACGAATCCTAAACTGTTTCCCCCACAGACTGCCCCATTTTACACCCCCAACAGCAGTAAATTCCTCCACATCCTGGAGAACTTTTGTCTATTATCTGCCTTTTTGATTCTAGAAAACCCTGGTGGATAAGAAGTGGTATTTCACTGTGCTTTTGATTTGAATTTCCTAATCAATAATGATGTCAAGAATTTTTTCATGTGCTTATTGACCATCTGCATATCTTCCCTAGAGAAATGTCTAAAGAGATCCTCTGCCCACTTTTAAATTTGTTTATTTAGTTTTAGTGTTTAGTCATAAGAGGTGTGAGTATATTCTGGATACCTGTCTTCCACGAGATACGTGATTTGTAAGTATTTTCTCTCATTTTGTGACTTGCCTTTTCACTTTCTTGATAGTGTCACTGGAAACACAAATGATTTTAATTTTGATAATATCCAATTACCTGGTTTTCCTTTTGTTGCTCATGCTCTTGATATTCTATCTAAGAATCCATTGCCAAATAGATGTGATGAAGGCTTGCCGCTACGTTGCCTTATAAAAGTTTTATGCTTTTAGATTTTACATTTAGATTTCTAACCCATTTTGAATTAGCTTTTAAATGTAATGTGAGGTAGGGTCCAATCATTCTGATGAATGTGACCATCTAGTTTACCCACCATCTGTTGAAAAGAATTTTCTCTACTCATTAGCCTGGGCACCTGAAAATCAGTTAATAACCATAAGCATTTTTGTAAACAACAACAACAACAACAACAACAACAGTAACAGTTCAACCAGAGAGAAAAAGCTTGCATTCCTGATTCAAATGTTCAAATTACGCATGGGTGTAACCTTTGAATGTTCCATCTATGAACTCATGATTACAGATCCAAGTCTCCTCCTGTTCAAATAGAAGGGCTTCCGAGTAATTTTGCATTTTCTGGTGGATTTTCATTTCTGCTTATGGTTCTGAAGTTTGGTGCCTTTTTTCCCTCAGAATAAATTATTATACAATAGTGATTTTGAGGATTCATCCATTTATTCATCTATCCTCATTCTTTTCATATCCCTGCATCTGTCAGCTTTCCCTTTGGAAATACAAAGAAAACCACCCTTTAAAAAAATTGTGTTTTTTCCATTCTATAAAAAAGTTTATTTTTAATGCCAGACCATGTAAGGGCAGCTATTTTAAAATTGCATTTTGATTAAAATTGAATTTTGAGTTAATGCACGATTACTTTCTGTCAACTGCCTGTTTCCACACATCTATGGATTAAATAAACCAATATTTAATACCGGTGGCATTACATTATTTCAAGATCTGAAAGTGCTTCATGAATCATTAAGGAGAGGTTAAATTCTTCTTTACAAATTTCAATAGCTTTTGGGGTACAGGGAGTTTTTTGTTACATGGATGGGATTATATCGTGGTGAATTCTGATATTTTAGTACACCTGTCACCTGAGCAGAGTACATTTTACCTAATGTGTAGTTTTGTATCCCTAGCCCTGCCCACCATCTGAGTCTCTAAAATCCATCATATCACTCTGCATGCCTTTTTGTATTCATAGCTTAGCTCCCACTTATAAATGAGAACATATGGTTTTTTGGAAAACCACCCATTTTAGAAGCTAAAAAAGGAGAAGAAATTCTGTAAATGGAAATTACCTTTTTTCCTTTGTCGAGTTGAATTTTTGATTTTTTTTGTTTTTTTGTTACCCAGTTAAAAGAGATAATTCTAGGCAGACTCTTACCGTGTCAAAGTCTTGCATAGGTTACAACTAGGTGACCCATTAGCGGCCAAAGGATTTCTTAATCCATGTAGTACAATGCATTCTTATGGTAAAGGAATTAAACAGCAGAAAGTATACAAGGTAAAGCACTGAAATTCTTCCTTGTCTCTTTCCCCTCCACATCTGTGTTGCTTTATATTATTTCTACATCTCTCTCCTTCTCCACACTGTGAGCTTCTAAAGTAACAGGCACTGTCTGATTACCTTCCTTCCTCAGCCCCTGAGCAGTACCTAGCAGAGAGAAGGTTCTCACGTATTTGTTTAAACAAATGAGACTTGAGTGAAAGAATCAATACATAGATGAATACATTGATAGAGGGAGGAAGGAGGTAAGGAAATGCTGCGGCCTAAATGTTTGAATGTTTGTGTCTCCCCATTCATCTGTTGAAATGCCAACCCCCAAGGTGGCGATGATATTAGGAGGTACGGGCTTTGGGGAGGTGATTAAGTCATGAAGCCAAAGCCCTTCTGATGGAATTGCTGCCCTTATAAAAAGAGGCCTGAAGGAGCTCGTTTGTACTTTTCACCGTGTGACAACACAGAGAAGGAAGCGGGCTCTCTCCAGACACCAGTGATGGTGTTCGATCTTGGACTTCCAGCCTCCAGAGCTGTGAGAAGTAAACTTCTGTTCTTTGTAAGCCACCCTGTTTATATTACTTTTCAATAGCATCCCAAATGGACTAAGGCAGAAAGGAAGGAAGAAAACAAGAAAGGAAAGCAGGGAGGAAACTCAGGGATGCATACCTTTTGACCTCTCTAACAGTGGTTACCCTTCATTAATAATCAGTATGTGTTGAGAAGCCAAAAGACAGATTGTTGCTGAGACGTAGACATCAGAGAAATCAGCCAAGCTATGATGTAAGCTGTGGTCTTTGTGGAAATAGAGATATTTTTTTTTTGTACCTAAGAGCAAAAGAGCTCTAAAATCAGATAACCCTTGTTTCAAAGTTTTGCTCTGTCATTCATTAACTGAGTGATCTTGTGCAAATAACTCAACCTTTCAAAGCTCCAGTGTCTCCTGTTTATTTGGTGATGGCTATAGTGCCAACCTCCTAGTCTTTATCTCAGAAAAAAAAAAAAATCTTAGGGGGAGTCAGTTGCTACCAAATACCTGTCCACATAGAAAGTTGTGTTTTATCTAGGATCACCACAAGAGTTTCAACCCCACCAAAAAGTGGGTGAAGGATATGAACAGACATTTCTCAAAAGAAGGCATTTATGCAGCCAAAAAACATATGAAAAAAGCTCACCATCACTTGTCATTAGAGAAATGTAAATCAACCTAAACTGTAAGAAGAACTTTTAAGTCAACTTCTGGATACCTGAAATCATACAAGATACTACTTTCCTCCATAAGGCCTGGAATGTCTCCAAAAAAATCCCTAAAATTTAAAACTTAATAAGAACAACTTTGCCTTTTTGGGTCCATAGAATTAGAGGCTGTTAGGGAAACTTTGGCCGTTTAGGGTGTGGGAGAAAGATGGTCTTAGATAAGACCTAAAATTGTAGGAACACACTGAATTTCACTTATTAAATGTTAGCATAACTTAAGGTTACAGAATTTAATAAAATAATGCTGAAACTCCTCTGTCACTCCAGTAAGAATGAACATTCTTGAACACCTATCACGTACCATGAATCTTGAAAGTGGTATCTTAGTTGACGTAACTTTTATAAGGGATAGGCATTTTCTCTGAGCAAGTCAGTGTAGGTTATACAAATAGTGATTGAGCTGGGATTTGAACTCTATCCACAATCAAAACTTTTGCTTAATTTACAGTCTTTCTTGCTAAGAAAGAAAGATAATGTTTTTTGAATAAAGGAACACATCTCTGGTGAGATAAACCAGCTCTGTGTGTTTGACAGCAAAAGAGCTAGAGGTTTAGAGAATGAACAGGGTCGTGCATAAAAGGTTGTCTGACTTGCACTTTCCTAACAAAGGGGAAACTCTGCATCAGGTGGAGCATGGTGGGTCAAGTGGGTAAAGGCTAGTGCTCCCTAAGCAAGCTCACCAAATAATTTATAACCCAAACAGAAATACTTTTTAGGGGCCTATTATTGATGGTTACGCTTGAACAACAGACATAAACTGGGACTGCCCCCAGACAATCTGGATACATCGCTACCCTGTCCCTAAGGAAACTCCTTTGTTGGTAACCACAGATTTCTCTGCTGCAGGCTTAGTTAAAGCCTTGGAGTTGATCACTGTCTCTCCATTGTCCTCCCCGTCACCACCCTGGAAATTGTCAACAACACATTGACCAATCATAGGGGTCTCCTAGGACACAGAGATCATTGATGGCATAGGTTTATCTTTCTAGCTCATTCCAGTTTTGTCTCTTGGCCAAAGATTATGGTAGGAAAAGACTTGAGAAAGAGTTCCACCTTCTTCCACTGGGAAATCGTTCAGCAACTCAATTATTATGCATTTCTGATTTTATGCTAAGGTTGAACACATTTTTACTTCTAACTACATACCATCCACAATCGCATCCTAAAAGAGACAGCATTGTCACGGTAAGCATTCTTCTGGGAGGAGATGCTGAGTGGGTTTTCCTGCTTACCCATTCTTGGGGGGTGTACAAATTAATCCGTCATCTCTTAGAAAATCCTCATCACACAAGGATAACGTCAAATTATTTTTGGAACAAGGTAAGGGTATCAGTGAACAATTTCTTTAATATTTTAGCCCATGTATCACCTCCTGGGTTGGGAGGGGGTCTGGTGAGGATGCTCTAATCTGCCTATCCTCAGTCTCTCTGGGCACAAGCAGCCTCCTCCAGCCCCCTCCTCAGCCTGCCATCGATCAAGTCTTCATTCTTGCTCCTCATTTACCTCTGTCCTTAGACAACTGCATGAAACTCAGTAAATGAACTAAGTATGTTTCTTACATTTTCCCTTGGTCCAGGGGAAAGGTAGAAATTAAATGTTTCCACTTTGAAATTTTCAATCAGTATTTGAACCTTTTACCACATAGAGATCTATTTTTGTTTAGTGATCCTGACCTGGAATAAAAGTAATGTTTCTGGTAAAATATTTTAAATAAATCACACAGTTTAACACAGAGGCTGTGAGGATTTTGCCTCCTTGGCCTCAGCAATAGGACTTTTGTGATAGTAATAATGATGATGATGATGAAAATGTCTTAGTCCTTTTGTGATACTATAACAAACTACCTTAGAATGAGTCATTTATAAACAATAGAAATGCGTCACTCACAGAGGCTGGGAAGTCCCAGATCAAGACCCTGGCAGATTTGGTGTCTGGTGAGAGCCCATTCCGTATAGAGGGTGGTTTCTAACTGGACCCTCACAAGGTAGAAAGGGAAAGGGAGCTCTCTAGGACCTCTTTTACAAGGGTCTTAACTATTTGTGAAGGCTCTGCCCTCATGAACTAATCCCTTCCCAAAGGTTCCACTTCTTAATATTATCGTATTGGGGATTAGATTTCAGCATGAATTTTGGGGGAGAGACACAAACACTCAAACCATGGCAAATAATGATGGTGATGATAATACTGATAATAATAATAATGTCACTAGAAAGTAAAGTGGAGGCTGAAAGCTGTTGTCTACATTCCTGTCTCCTACACTTGCGCCCTGAAAGCAATCCTCTTTATTGCCTCCCACTCCTTCTTTAACCCCAGTTGGTCCTACTGGAAACCCACCTTGCAGTTGGTTCCTCCACCCTCCACAGGCTGTGTGCTGTATGTCCCTTTGGGCAAGGACACCTGAGAGCAGCTTCCAGTGACCACATAATTAGGGGTCAGATCAATTGGCAGAGGCAGGGCTGAGTTAGGTCATGCAGAAGGCATTATGACCCTAGTGACAGAAGTCAGGTTTGAGTGGCAGTGAGGGAAAGAAGTGTGGTAGGATGTGGGGACTGTGTAGGCACCCATTTCATAGGGTTTTCCTTAAAAACTGGGCAAACACAAAAGATGACAGCTCTTGTGTGTCCAAGAAGTGTGTTTCTTTTAGTTGACATAGATGCAGTAGAGGGGAATAAGAGATAGAGCAAGTGAGAGAAAGAATTGCTGGAGTCCTGATATGGTTTGACTTGGTGTCTCCACCCAAATCTCATCTCCAATTGTAATTCCCATATGTCAAGGGAGGGATCTGGTGGGAGGTGATTAGATTATGGAGGCAGTTTCTCCCATGCTGTTCTTGTATTAGTGAGTGAGTTCTCATGAAATCTGATGGTTTAAAAATGGTGCTTCCCTCTTCTCTGTCTCTCCTATGAGCCTTGGTCATTTCTATGAAAAAAACATATTAAGTTCAGTAACTTGTTGTGAGTTTTACATCATTTTTTTCCTCCATTAAACAAACGTAGGCTTAGGTCTTTTGTGTTACTAATTTTTGCTCAATTCATGATTTGAAACCAAGATATAGTCGACCTTCTGTGTTGACGGGTTCAACATCTGAAAATATTCAGGAAAAAAAATGTGTCTGATCTGAACATGTATAGGTTTTTTTTGGTCATTATTCCCTAAACAATATAAGATAACACCCGTTTACTTAGCATATACATTGAGTTAGGTATTACAGGTAATCTAGAGATGATTTAAAGTACATAGCAGGAAATGCAAAGGTTATATGATAATACCATGCCATTTTACATCAATCACTTCAGCATCTGAGGAATTTCATATCCACAGAGGGCCTGAAACCAATCCCTCACGGGATACCAAGGGTCAAGTGTATTTGTTAATTACTGCTGAAGTAGCAAATTGTCATTAACTTTAGTGGCTTTAAACAACACTAATTAATTACCTTACACTTTGGGGGAATAAAATATCCAAAATCCAGGTGTCAGCGGGACTGTGGTCCTTTCTAGAGTCTCCAAGTGAGAATCTTTGTTTGCTGTTTTGTTTGGTTTTGTTTTGCGTTTTCAAGCTTTAGACGCTGCCCAGCTTTCTTGGCTTGTGGCTTCTTCATCTCAAAGCCTGCAATGCCTGTCAAGTCATTCTCACATCACATCATGAAGACACTGACTGTTCTGTCTCTCTTTCCAAATTTAATGATGCTTTTGATTACATTGGTCTCATTTACCTAATCTAAGATAACCTCCCTATTTAAAAGTCAGCTGATTAGCAACCTTAATTCTATATGCTAACATTAATTCTTATCTGCTATGTAAAGAAGCATACTCATAGGTTCTAGGAATTAGGATGTGGACATCTTTGGGAGGCCATTATTATGCCTACTACATCTAGGAAAATAAAACTCAGTGGTGTAGCAAATAAATACTTTGGCCACAAAAATTGTCTCTAAGGGAGAAAAATGTCTGTGAATAACTTTTGAGTATATGGACATTGCAAATATCATGGGATATGTAATGTAAACTCTACCTAAACTTCCAGGCACCAGGAGAGCAACAAATTCACTCAAACTAAAAATGCCACATATTATAAAAATTAAATGACTAAATAAATACACTATTAGACAGGCCTGGGATCAAGGTGAGGTGGGTAAGTTTGAGCTGGGCAATAGCAGGATTAGATTCTGTCCTTATTTAAAACTGGAATATTTTGTTGATCATGGGTTACTTTTGAATCAATTATTTTTTACAAAAAAAAAATGCATTATAAGATCATCTATCTTGAGTGCAGAAGTTTTTGATCCTCAAATTTTGCACCTGCATCTGGTGCCTCCCTCACCTCTTGGCCCTGTTAAAGGATCTAGACAAAATCTCTAGGTCTGATTTTTTTTTCCAATCTTGATACTCTAGGAAATCCAACGGATTATTTTAGATGAAAATGCATTTAGCCAGAGGTTGACGGTATGCACATTAAGTGAAGAGTTAATATCAAGAAGCAGAGAGCTTCATAGACATGTAGAGTATTCCTGCAGAGATCACGATTTCACTACCAAATCCTCCCAACGAAAGAGGGCAGGGCTAGGCAGGTATCTTGATGCTTCCCCTTAGAGTCTATGCTGTCTTTCTTCTTAATATTTGCTCCCCTCTCGTTGTGTTCTGTGCTATATTGCCCTCATTTAACTGTAGCTTCTAAAAGGACCTGTTTTTAAGAGCTTTTACATGAATTGAAATTATGTCTAGATATGAGGACATGCTTTGTGCAATTCAATTTTGCCATTAAATGTATAATAATTTATGAAGTAACACCTCTTCCTCAATGACCAGTGCATACATGAATAAGAGAAAGTCCATACCTGCAGAGAGCTCATAGACTAATGGAGAAGTAAAACTGTATCCACATGAGCAGGAGGCACAATTGCATAAGCAGCCTAAAGCAGAAGGAGGGAGTGCTTGTGAAGAACAGGAGGTCAGGGCGTTCCCTCCTTAGAGGATGACCCTGATTCCAGGAGGAAAAAGGTCTTTGAGCTGGGACAATAATGAGTCACAGTCTTCAGGGAAGATATGGGGTAGGTGAGGGCATGCAAGGAGAGGAAGTAGGAGGAGCAAAGCACAGGTTATAGGAAAACAATGGGAATAATTGGGGAAGGTCTAGGGACCTAAAGGGAACAGATGTCAATGAACCTGGAAAGCATTCCAGGTTCTGGAAACTAAGCCTCCCCCAAATCACAGCAGTGCCAGTCTCCTTGTCAGAAACACACGACTCATAATCATTCACTCACAACTCATGATCGTGATGGAAAAGCTCAGGCTTGGAAAAGAAACTCACCGTGGATTTATTCAAGATGATACTGACACAGACTTTGTGTCTTTCTGACATGGGGTTTTGAATTCTAACATCCTATTGCTCTTGTTGGTTTTGGGTTACTGGAGGAGCAACCCAAAAAATTTCTCCTGTACCATCCCTGACCTCTGGTCTGGGGAGCTGGGAAGGACATTCCAAGGATGTCAGAGATTGGCTTGTCCAAAACTAACATTACACAGTCACAATTACAATTACTAAGACCAAGATTCCACGTCTTTGAACACCGTGGCTTCATTTGGTTTACATGTCACATGTCTCTGCTGAGGGAGCCCTTTCTGAACCCACATCAACCACAGCAACTTCTTGGACTCCTCATTACCTTTTGCAGCATTTTATTCTGTCATGGCCATAGGTGCCAATCTGTTTCAAGCTTGTAGAGCAAACATTCAGAACACACACACCTTTATTCCTGTGTCAGCTGGCAGGATTTCTTATATCTTTAGAAAAAACCTGAAGAAAGGAAAAAATGAAAAAAGAAAAAAGAAAAAAAAAAAAGGAAGCAATAAACGATAAGCAAACCAAAGAACAATAGGAGCGATAGGGTGTTGGAATTCAAAATCCCACGTTAGAAAGGCACAAAGCCTATGTCAGTATCATCTTGAATCAGTCTGCGGTGAGTTTCTTTTCCAAGTCTGGGCTTTTTCATCATAATCGTGAGACATGAGTGAATGATTATGTGAACCTCAGTTTCTTAAAAGGAGGCTGGCCCTGCTGTGGTTTGGGGATGCTTAGTTCCTGGAACCAGAATGTGAAAGACTGATCTCTGCTAAGTGACCGGGGCCTCCAGATGGGCTCAGGTAGGAGCTCAACAAGGATTTTTTGAGAATTCAGCTCCACCACAAAAAAATAACCTCAAAGCTACCCTACCTCCATTTACACACACAGGCCAGTAACCTCTGCTTTCCAAATCATGAAGTCCATTAAGTATTTGAACTGAGATGGAAGAAAAAGATGTGGCTCAAAGGGTAGAAATTGTTTAATGTGAATTTAATATAAAAGTACCTTAGGGCCGGGCCCAGTGGCTCACGCCTCTAATCCCAGTACTTTGGGAGACTCAGGTGGGTGGATCACCTGAGGTCAGGAGTTTGAGACCAGCCTGGCCAACCTGGTGAAACCCTGTCTCTACTAAAAATACAAAAATTAGCTTGGTGTGGTGGTGGGCACCTGTAATCCCAGCTACTCAGGAGGCTGAGGCAGGAGAATCACTTGAACCTGGGAGGTGGAAGTTGCAGTGAGCCGAGATAGCGCCATTGCACCCCAGCCTGGGTGACAGAGCGAGACTCCGTCTCAAAAAAAAAAAAAAAGAAAAAAAAAAAGAAAAAAAAAGAGGGACAGGGAGGGGCAGGGGGAGGGAGGCTGGGAATAAAAAAAAAGAAAAGAAAAATAAAGTAGTTTACAATTAAAAACAATAATTAATAGTAGAAGTAAATCTTTGTAATGAATTGTTTCTAATCTCTAAATTCTGTTCTCCATCTCACCCTTCCATTTGTCCTCCCTCCTTCCCCTCCTCCCTCCCTCCCTTTTGTCTCTTCCATCCTACTCTCCTAAGTGGTGGAATATCGCCAGTGTCTGGTGCCTCCAGGAACGCCGCTGCTTCTCTGTAACCCAAACCCATAAACAATATGGATAAAATGAGGCTTTTTCAATGTAATTTCTATCAGATTTCATATCTCAGGTCTTGGTCTCAAATTATCTTTCTCTCTCCCTCCCTTCCACTCTCCTTTTCTTCCTTCACCCTTTTATTTTATTCTTATAATATCAAGGAGAAAATCAAATTAGGCATTCGATTTTAAAAGTGGCGTTCAATAGGCTTTTTTGTTCTGTGAACCTAGAGCAGCCACAGAGGGTAAGCGTTCTCCAGAGCCTTCCATCTGAAAAGACGAAGGGCTAGCGTCCCAAACACAACCTCCCAAAGTACGGGCTGTGCCTTATCATTCCCTAAAATTCTCTAGGTCACTCAAATCTACACTTTAAATTCAAAAATTTAGAAAATGACATTCTTTACTTACTTCTTTGGATAAAATCAAAATTTCTCGCTTTTATTGAAAAATAAAAGTCACCTGACAGGTTTCAACCATTGTTTTCGCGGTCATAGAGTGAAGATCAGGGAGGAGATGAGATTTACAAGCTACTGGGCCCCTCTGGCTTAGAAGAGGGAGTGAGGCAGCCATGAGGCTTTTAAACTCCTTTCATATTGAAGGAAATAGAGTTTGGTTCAATAAAGCAAGGCATGCAATCTACTCAGTCTAGAAGTGAGCGTAGAAGAAAGAGAGAAAGGGAGTCAGGCTGTAGGGGAGACAGGGAGAGAGGGAGTGCCCTGACACTGAGAGAAATACAAGAGGCAGAGAAAGAAGGAAGAGAGACAAGGGAGAGATACAGATATAAGAGAGACAGAGAAAAAGAGAGACAGTGTCTACGGCCATATCACCTTGAACACATTTGATCTCCTCTGATCTTAGCAGAGGCCGATCCCTGAAGCTAAGCAGGGGTGGGCCTAATTAGTACTTGGATGAGAGAGAAAGAGGTGAGAGAGTGGCAAGAGAGAGTCTCTACCCCATTTTTCCACTTGTCCAAGCCTCCTGTTTCCCTGACCCATCTCACGTGGAAGAGGCATCCGGAATATGAAGAGGAACGAGAAGAGAAGATACAGAGCCCTCATGGGCGATGGCTGGGAGCTTCACCACAAGCTGAGGCTGGGGAGGACACCGAGCCTTCCACCTAAACAGGTCTTGGCCCCTGGTCACTGGGCAGAGTTCGGAACAGGTATTGCCTGCCATGTTAGTGATTACAGTGATTGAAACTAACCACCTTACCGGGGCATCAGAGAAATGGCCCTCTGACAGCAAAGAACACCCAGGAGCTCCTAGGCAAATTTGGACTCCAGAAACCCCAGGACATCCCCTTGTTCTGCTCATAGGACCAGGACTTCTTTCTGTCTTGCGCCATTTGGGACCTGGGATGTGAATGGAGTGAGGGGCAATGCCTTTCTTATAGGGGAACAGACTCAGGGCCTGTGAACTGGAGATCACCTGCCTGCTCTGTGGGATGTCGTGTTTTTCCTGAATGTCTAGGGACAGTCTCAGGCCAAACTGTGAGCTGGTTCCATCTAATTCTATCTATTGCTGGAACATTCAGCTCCTGGGGATGAAACAGGGTTGGCTCAAACCCAGGGCCCCTGGAGGGGCTCACGGCTTCTGGCAGTACCAGGAGCATGGTGGGCCCTGTCCTCCCAGCAGATCCGAACTGGTGAAATTCATGTGAAAGTTGCCCTGAAACTCCCCATCTTCCCCCCAGGACAGAGACGAGGCAGATGGGTGCCCACTTGCTTCCTCTGAGAAGGAGAATGGGAGGGTGGAATTGTGACTACATGTGTCCCCTCAGAGTCCACCCAGGCCCGGCCAGGACGTGGCCTATGGCCCACACTTGAGTTCCTTCCACTCACACTGTCACTCAGGGAACGTCCGCTCCACAGGACTTCAGGGCTTTGGGAGCCAGGGCTTTCTCTGCTTTCCACAGACGTCAGCGCTAAGGGAGCTCACTGCCATTGGGATTTGGTGGAGAAGCACGGAGTGGGGCTGCAAGGCCTCCACGTGGTCTCCATGTTGGTGATGGGGCCCATTTCTGCAGAAGCGCTGTGTTTTCAGGGCTGTGTGTGGTCTCTGGGGACTCTCAGGACTCTGTCCTTCCTCCATAACCCAGAGTAGCAATCGGTGGCCACGGGCAATGAACAGAGCCCCTGGTGCCAGATGCTCAAGGGTGGGGCTTTTCACGGGAAAATAAGTGGCATTCATCCTGGTTCCTCCCTCTTTGGATCTAAGGGAAGTTTGAGAGACGAGCAGGCCCCAGTGTCAGTGTGTATACTGTCACGGAAGTGTAGCAGTGACAGCCTTGGGGACAATGAGCCTCAAGCCATGGTCTACACTGAAAATGTCACACTTTAAGAACTCACAGTTTGAGGCAGGCCAGAGGTGTTTTTAAAGAAAGCTGCAATGCATTGTATGACCAAGATCTTTAATGTCTTTCCTATCATGGAAGAAAGTTTCTGATGGGGTATGCGAAGAGAGGGCTGGGTTGAGTGCCCTCAGAACTGCTAAAAGAATCTGCATCCGGGGCTGCTGCTGCCTCACCAGGGCGTCACTTCGTCTGTCAGGGCTTTGTTTTCCTCTGTGCCGAGCAGGCTGGAATTGAGGGGCAGACTCATTCATTTCTGACACTAAAACTATTTATTCCTGGCCAAGGAAGCCAAACAGAAAAACTGAATGTGAAAAAAAAAAAGTCTATATGTGCTCTAAATTAATAAATAATTTTAAAAATATACTTTCTATGTCGCTGTCACCTCTTCAAAGTAACAAGCAAATGTCATGACACTTTACCCTAATTATCTCAGCATGGATCTGTTATAAATAAGGGAAAAAATCCCGCATCAATCACAATACCATTTATGCACATGAACAAGAAAAATTCCCGGGCCTGAACACTGGGACAGGAGCCGTAGGTGCTCAGGAAGCAAACTGTCAGTAAATTATTGCAAAACAAAAGTGTGTGCATAGACATTGAAATTGTTCCAAGAATAACTTGATGGCTGTCGATTTTTCTGGGTACATGTTCAATCTGGATTCACACATCGAATTAGGTTGTCACACCTCTCTCTTTGTTGAGTAAATATTCTTAAGGAAATGCCATGGTACTTGGCAAGGGGCCTTACTGGAGTTATTACATAACTCTTATATGTAAATGAGAGTTTGAGTTAAGAAAGAGGTTCCCATCTTTTTCATGTGTGGCATCACTCCCGATGGACATGTTCTTAATGACTCCTATGCCTAACATGATTATTATAAAAGTAATACACTCACATTTAAAAACTGACGCATAGAAGAGTATCAATTTCTCCTATAATCCCATCGCAAAACCGATAGCGTTGTGGTTTTATACTTGTCCTCTCTAGATCTCAGTACATTTGTGTGACCTTGTTAGGGAAGGAGGTGAAATTGCTCTGAAATAGGAAAGTCACTGTGACATGCAGCGCCTCTGTGTCCCTGGGGAAGAAGCCACCAAGCCTTAGGTAACATTGGCCTGGTCGCTCAAGGACAGCTGGGCTGACTGTTCCCATGAAGATTCCTATGGTTGCAGCTGCTTCTTTTTTCCTGGAACAGCCCAACGTGACTCCTTCATAGCAGTGTTCATCCTAGTGATGAAGTGTTTGATAAAGATCAAGGGAGGAGTACTTTTGTCCTAAAGGTAGGGTGATTATCTTGCTTCAGCAAGGAAGACTATTCCCAGCACAGACAAGGGGTTTTTCCCAAACCAGAGGCTGTTATCTGTGGCAAACTGGTTCAGTTCCCCAGGCAAGAGTGGGCATTCCTTCAGAGAGGCTCCCAGAAAGCAAACTCTCTCATATCTATAATTTTAGAAAGCAAAGTTTCTTTGCACTGTGTCCTCAATGGTAAATAACAGAAGCACTTTTACTGGCTCTCAACGCTGGAGGCAGGGCCAACTTCATGAGCTTGAGGACTGGGCAGTGACACAGGGACATGCCCTCAGAAGGGTCAGTGCCTGGTATCAGGCTCTGCTGACACCCTCTTGACCTTCTTAGTTTTTTCTTTGAACTTGTGTTTTGTAAGTGAAGCCCACTGAGACAATGGAGCAGGCACATGGGCAGAGTGGCTATGAAGGGGTCGAGGTGGGCAGGCTCAGGCCAAGGGACACAAAGGCCACATGCTAAAGCTTGCTGCCCTGAGCACAGGGCCTTGGAGTGGCCCAGGCACATCTGGACTGGGAAGGAAGATGGCAACAGACCAGGATGGGAGGCGGCAGCAGCAGCAGCCGCAGTGTCCTCAGCCCTGGGGTGAAAGGAGGGTCTCTGTGTGGAGGCAGCCCTGAAACCTCTGTGCCTGTGCATTCTCAGAGTCATCCTTGGAGCTTCTGCACAAATATTTACCCCCTGACCTGAGCACCGGGACAGGAACCATAGGTGCTCAGATAGCAAATTGGGAGGAGAGAATCACAAAACAAAAGTGTGCCCGTGGACATTGCAATAGAGTATGCCAGTGACAGAGTATACCGGGGATAGAGTATACCAGGGAGAGAGTATACCAGGGAGAGAGTATACCAGTGATAGAGTATACCAGGGATAGAGTATACCAGGGAGAGAGTATACCAGGGATAGAGTATACCGGGGATACAGTACACCAGGGAGAGAGTATGCCAGGGAGTTCTTGGAATTCCTCAGAGGGTTTAGAGTTCTTCAAGGAGTTATCCAAGGCTCAGAAATAGAAATTAAATATATAATGAGAGTCACAAAACCTCTGATGGGACGGGCATGGTGGATCACATCTGTTATCCTAGCACATTGTGAAGCTGAGGTTAGAGGAATGTTTGAAGCCATGTATTGGAGACCACACCGGGCAGTATAGTTAGACCCCATTTTGAAAAAAAAAAAAAAAAAAGATTAGCTGAGCACAGTGGCACATGCCCATAGTCCTAGCTACTTGGGAGGCTGAGGAAGGAGGATCACATGAGTTCAGGAGTTTGAGGCTGCAGTGAGCCATGATAACCTCTGGTTAACAGATGGAGACCATATCTCAAAAAAAAAAAAAGAAAAGAAAACTTCTGATCAATCAATTATTAACAAGTCGAGTAATTTTAAAAATAAAGTTCTTCTTGTTAAAGATACAACAATAGAATTCAAAAACAAGAGTTTTGGATAAGTTACAAATCATGATGCCACATTTGGTCGGCTATGGGTCTCTGCAACTTACAGAACATGTCAGAAGATGCATCAATATTCCACTGGAGAAACTTACATTTAAAATTAAATTCAAACTTCCATAAAACTGATTTGCTTGAAGAGTTTAATCCTTTGGAAAAAATAGTTCCACAAGAACCAGCAGCTCCAGATATACTAAAATTTGTGTCAAAATAATTTATCCCAGTGTTGTCAGAGCTTAGATAATATTCCAGAAACAGTTGCTTCAGCAGATTCTTTTCAAAAGGAAAAATGAAGCTGTTCAAGGCATAAAGTTTGATGACCTAATAAATTAATTGACAGAAAAGTTGGCCAGAAAAATTACTGGAATCTTCTAGATCCAATTAATAAAGTAATATTATTTATTTTATTAAAACTATGACACTGATTTCTGGTGGGGCTTTGTATGATTCTGTTGTTGCTCTTCTATAAATATTATCCTTATTACATATTTGAAATGATAGAAATTATGGGCTTGAGAAAGCTGAATATCCTCCCGCCTTTCATGACACTTTCTTCTGCTGTTCTTCGAACAAGGCGTCCTGCATTTCCATTTTGCACTGAGCCTTGGGAATTTTGTAGCCAGCCCGGCCGTGGCCATTTTT
>NW_022170240.1:0-947 GCF_008728515.1 Papio anubis | reverse complement strand
ACAGAGCGAGACTCCGTCTCAAAAAAAAAAAACAAAAAAGATAGGAGGTTGGAAAAAAAGTGCGAGTCATAAAGATTTTGCTGATAAAACAGATTGTGGTTTTAAGCCAGGCAAAAGAAGCCAGCCAAAATCCACCAAAATTAAGATGGCGATGAAAATGACCTCTGGTCATCTACTGCTCATTATATGCTAATTATAATGCATTTCCATGCTAAAAGACACTCCCACCAGCGCCATGACAGTTTGCAAATGCCATGACAGTGTCAGGAAGTTACCCTATATGTTCTAAAAAGGGAGGAACCCTCAGTTCTGGGAATTGCCATTCCTTTCCTGGAAAATTCATGAATAATCCACCCTTTATGTAGTATATAATCAATAAATAACTATAAGTATTAGTAATCTTAGTAGAGCACCCCATGGCACTTTCTTGCCTATGGAGTAGCCATTCTTTTGTTTCTTTACTTTCTCAATAAACTTGCTTTCACTTTACTCTATGGACTCACCCTAAATTCTTTTTTGTATGAGATCCAAGAACCCTCTCTTGGAATTTGGATCAGAATCCCTTTCCAGTAACACTAGTGCCCGACAAATTAGCTTTTGAAAAGTTGTTAATTTGGGAGTTTTTTTTAAAGACAAATTATTAAAACAATTTTTAAATGACTGGATATTGAATTGATTTTAAGTAATTAAAATTTTTAAAAAAGGAATTAGCTAGAATGCTATAAAATAAATCAGAGATGGTTATGTTTCAAAAAATTTTTAACAAATTAAAGTAAAGCAGACAGAGAAAAAACTCCCTAAAACCAAAATGAAAAAGAGGTGAGTAAGAAAGCTGTTCAGGCCGGGCGCGGTGGCTCAAGCCTGTAATCCCAGCACTTTGGGAGGCCGAGATGGGCGGATCACGAGGTCAGGAGATCGAGACCATCCTGGCTAACACGGTGAAACCC
>NW_022170239.1:0-948 GCF_008728515.1 Papio anubis | reverse complement strand
GACCTAATTCCATAAAAAGCCTAGAAGAAAACCTAGGTACTACCATTCAGGACATAGGCATGGGCTAAGACTTCATGTCTAAAACACCAAAAGCAAAGGCAACAAAAGCCACAATTGACAAATGGGATCTAACTACACTAAAGAGCTTCTGCACAGCAAGAGAAACTATCAACAGAGTGAACAGGTAACCTACAGAATGGGAAATAAATTTTGCAATCTACTCATCTGACAAAGAGCTAATATCCAGAACCTACAAAGAATTCAAACAAATTTACTAGAAAAAGACAAACAACACCATCAAAAAGTGGGCAAAGGATATGAACAGACAGTTCGCAAAACAAGACATTCATACAGCCAACAGACACATGAAAAAGTGCTCGTCATCACTGGCCATCAGAGAAATGCATATCAAAACCACAATGAGATACCATCTCACACCAGTTAGAATGGCAATCATTAAAAAGTCAGGAAACAACAGGTGCTGGAGAGGATGTGGAGAAATAGCAATATGTTTACACTGTTAGTGGGATTGTAAACTAGTTTAACCATTGTGGAAAACAGTATGGCAATTCCTCAAGGATCTAGAACTAGAAATACCATATGACTCAGCCATCCAATTACTGGGTATATACCCAAAGGATTATAAATCATGCTGCTATAAACACACATGCTCACGTATGCTTTTTTCGGCACTCTTCACAATAGCAAAGACTTGGAATCAACCCAAATGTCCATCAGGGACAGACCACATTAAGAAAATTTCGCATATATACACCATGGAATACTATGTAGCCATAAAAAAGGATGAGTTCGTGTCCTTTGTAGGGACATGGATGCAGCTGGAAACCATCATTCTCAGCAAACTATCGCAAGAACAGAAAACCAAACACCGTGTGTTCTCACTCATAGGTGGGAATTGAACAATAAGATCACTTGGACACGGGAAGG
>NW_022170238.1:0-949 GCF_008728515.1 Papio anubis | reverse complement strand
CAGGATGTCAGCGGAGGAAGTCCCTGCAGATGTGGTAGAAATCGCAAGACTAGAATTAGAATTAGAACCTTAAGGTGAGATGAAATTGCTGTAAACTCATGATAAAACTTGAACAAATGGGGAGTTGCTTCTTATGGATGAGAAAAGAAAATATTTCTTGAGATGGAACCTACTCCAGGTGGAGATGCTATGAACATTGCTGAAATGACAGCAAAGGATTTAGGATATTCCATAAACCTGGTTGGGAAAGCAGCAGCAGGGTTCGAGAGGGTTGACTCCAGTTTTGAAGGAAGTTCTACTGTGGATGAAATGCTGTCAAACAGCATCATATGCTACAGGGAAATCTTTTGTAAAAGGAACGAACTTCATTGTTTTATTTTAAGAAATTGACACGGGCAATTTCTTAAGAAATTGTTTTATTTTAAGAAATTGACACGGGCAACCTTCAGCAACTCCCACACTGATCAGTCAGCAGCCGTCAATACAGAGGCAAGATCCCCACCAGCAAAAACATTATGACTTGGTAAGGCTCAGATATTCATTAGTATTTTTTAGCAATTAGGTATTTTAAGTTATGTGCATACTTTTTAGACATGCTATTAATTACTAATTAATAATTAGTCATTAGACAATATAGTTTAAGCATAACTTTTATAAGCACTGGGAAATAAAATGTTTGTGCGACTAACTTGATTGTAAGATTTGCCTTATTGCAGTGGTCTGGAATCAAACCAACACTGTCTCTGTGGGGTGCTTGTAGGTTTTTGGTTGTAACATTTGACTTATTGCAGTGGTCTGGAACCAAACCCACACTATCTCTGAGGGGTGCTTGTAGGTTTTTGGTTGTTCTTTGTTTTGAGATGGGGTTTCGCTCTGTCGCCCAGGCCAGAGTGCAGTGGCCTGATCATAACACACTGTCGCCCAGGCCAGAGTGCAGTGGCCTGATCAT
>NW_022170237.1:0-950 GCF_008728515.1 Papio anubis | reverse complement strand
TCATGGACAGATTCATGAAGGGACATTCAGGAGCACATTCAGGCCTATGATGAAAAAGGAGATACCTTCAGCAAAAAGCTGGAGAGAAGCTTTCTGAGAAACTGCTTTGTGATGTGTGCAATCCACTCAGGAAGTTGTACCTCTTTTCTCATGAGGCAGTGTTTGAACACTATTCCTGTAAAACTGAAAAAGTGATATTTTGCAGCACATTGAAGACTATGGAGAAAAGTAAAATATCCTGAAATAAAACCCAGAAAGAAGCATTCCAAGAAACTGCTCTCTGATGTGTGCATTCATTTCAGAGAATTAAAGTTTACACTACGTTGCCCAGTTTGGAAACTCTGTCTTTGAGGAATCTGGGAAGGGATATTCAGGGGCACACGGAGGCTTTTGGTGAGAAAGGAAACGTCTTCCAATGAAAACTGGAGAGAAGCCTTCGGAGTAACAGCTTTGTGATATGTGTATTCATCTCATAGAGTTTAATCATTCTTTGGATTGAGCAGTTTGTAATCACTGTTTCTGTGGAACCTGAGAAAGGACATTTGGGAACGCTCTTAAGAATATGCTGAAAAAAATAGCCTTCTATAAAAACCCGAAGGAAACTTTCTGTGAAACTGCTCTAGGTCACTTGAATTCCACTGGCACAGTTAAGCTTCTGTTTTCATTGAGCGGTATTCTAACACTGTTTTAGGTTAGTCAGCTACAAAATCCTCAGGAGCGCTTTGAGGCTTATGGTGAAAATGGAAATATCTTCAGATAGATACTGGAGAGAGGATTTCAGAAGAGTTGCTTTGTGATGTGTGCATTCCACTCACATAGTTATACTTTTCTTCTCATAGAGGATAGGCGAATCCATTTGGAGAAAAAGCTACCAGGGGCATTCAGGAGTAAACGGAAGGCTACGGTGAAAAAGAAAGTATCCTCAGACAAAAACTGGAAAGAAGCTTTCT
>NW_022170236.1:0-950 GCF_008728515.1 Papio anubis | reverse complement strand
GGCGCCTGTAGTCCCAGCTACTTGGGAGGCTGAGGCAGGAGAATGGCAGGAACCCAGGAGGGGAGCTTGCAGTGAGCTGAGATCCGGCCACTGCACTCCAGCCTGGGCGACAGAGCGAGACTCCATCTCAAAAAAAAAAAGTTGACCTATTAATGGAAATTAAAATTACATTCCATGAAACAGCAGCCCCCCACTCACCTCCACAGCCCCACCCCAAACTTTGGACACCTTCACATGAGGAAGGGGGGTGTGCCCATCTCACCCACTCCTGCCCACATAGAACAAGAGTTTGCCTCTAGTCCCTGAGCCTTGTCCAGCTGACCGGGGCTCTGGAAGGTCCTAGCTGCTAGGGTTAGCTCTGCCTCTTCCTTCAGCCCCTTCCCCTTCTAGGTGGGGAAGCAGGTGCTTCACAGAAGTCCCTCCCTCCCAGTTATTTTTATTTGTCCACCAACGTCTGAGAGCAGTGTTCTCTCATCCTTTCCCCGTCCTTCCCCACCCGCCACTGTTTTTCGGGGGGCCATTTGGGCAGCCGCCTTCAGCCCCTGGGATCATCCCTGACCCCTTTCAGTTGTGCCTCATAATTTGAGACCCCAAAATCTGAAATTAAAATCCTCCTCCATCCTGTTGGCCCCCGCTGCGCGCCGAAGCCTCATTATTCCAGCTTATTAACAGGAGTACCGCGTGGACAAGGGGTGCCTGTGATGGGGCTCGCAGCGGGCCGGCAGGAGATTAGCAATGCTAATGCTGGTAATTAGGGATGTGGCGTTGGCGCTGGGTGCAGGCTTGCTGGCGAATTTAAGGGCCAGATTTCCTGTTAGGAGTGTGGGAATAATTCAGGTGGCTGGAGGGTGTGGACAGGCTTGCCGGGAGCTAGGTTCAGGCCCTCTTGCCAAGATGAGGTGCAGAGAAACTGGTGATCTAAACCCGCAGCACCTGCCCTGGCGGAGGTG
>NW_022170235.1:0-951 GCF_008728515.1 Papio anubis | reverse complement strand
CACGCCACTGCACTCCAGCCTGGGAGCACAGCGAGACTCCGTCTCAAAAAAAAAAAAAAAAAAATGTATTTATTTATTTTATTTTTTTTGAGATGGAGTCTCATTCGGTCACCCAGGCTGGAGAGCGGTAGTGCGATCTTGACTCACTGCAACCTCTATCTCTTAGGTTCAAGTGATTCTCCTGCCTCAGCCTCCTGAGTAGCTGGGATTGCAGGCACCCATCACTGCACCCAGCTAATTTTTATATTTTTAGTAGAGACAGTGTTTTGCTATGTTGGCCAGTCTGGTCTCGAACTCCTGAACTCAGGTGATCCGCCTACTTTGGCCTCCCAAAATGCTGGGATTACAGGCATGAGCCACTGCACCTGACCTGTTCTATCAGTCTTAAGATCTGTTTTAATGTTAATGCTGGTCAGCTGTGTCTGAATTCCAGAAGGAATAACAAGGCATGTCCATCTCCCCCTTCCCATCATGGCCTGAATTAGTTTTTCAGGTTAACTTTGGAATGCTCTTGGTCAAGAGGAGGATCTGTTCAGATGGTTGGGTGACTTACGATTTTATTTTTGATTTGCAAAATATACCAATTTTCATAATCCCATTGAAACTACCTTTGCAAAAATTATAACAGTAAAAAACTCACGGCGGTAAAAGAGATCTGATCTAATCCACACCCATCTTGCCTTTCCCTTAATTATTCCTGGGCTTTGGGGCTGAGCTAACCTTGAGAGACATTTAGTTTATACTTTATTTTTTTTATTTATTTATTTGTCTTTTTTGAGACGGAGTCTCGCGCTGTGTCACCCAGGCTGGAGTGCAGTGGCGCGATCTCAGCTCACTGCAAGCTCCGCCTCCCAGGTTCAGGCCATTCTCCTGCCTCAGCCTCCGAGTAGCTGGGACTACAGGCGCCCGCCACCACGCCCGGCTAGTTTTTTGTATTTTTAGTAGAGACGA
>NW_022170234.1:0-952 GCF_008728515.1 Papio anubis | reverse complement strand
AAGAACCAAATCAACTGAGCATGCGCAGAATGACGTCAAGCCGAGGACACCGAAATTCAAGAAGCCACTCCTACACACACGCCCCGAACTCCTCCCCTTCCAGCTCCCAGGCATAAAAGTCCGCCGCAGGTAAGCACCGGTGTGACTTCTTCGGCCCCCGCATTTGTGGACCGGAGAACATCACCCGAGAGTGCCGGCGCGACTTCCCTGGCCCCCCCACACCTGAGGACCAGAGAACCTCGTCCGAGAGTGTGTGCATATTTGCGATAAAAGACTGCCACTTTCTTATGTACTTTGGCCTCATGTTTAATTACTTAGCTCTCCTAAATTAAGTTACATTAAATTAAATCAAAACAGTTAGTGCCAAATTAAATTAAATTAAAACAGTTGGTGCAGAAACCCGACCCAGGAGGAGACCCTTCCTCAACATCCCCTAGGGGTCTAATGAACCTCCTCCCCAGCGAACCGGCTCCCAACCCAACCAGCCACAAACACCAAACAAGTGTTCCAGCTTTCCACTGGTGCCGCTCTGAGAATTTCTTCTTCGGTGAGTACTCCCCTTTGTTAACCATCTCCGTCCGTTTCCGTGTCCTTGGCCTAGAGTCGTACGTACGCCCAAGGACGTAGCCACCCTGTGGCGCAGTGAGGCCTTCAACCCAGAGACGTCCGTCTTGAAGTTCCTCAATTCTCCGTTAGTGGCTCCAGGAGCCCCCGGTCCCCAGCAGCGGCAAAGGACGCTTTGCCACTGCATGAGGTCGGTTTCCATTTCTGGTGGTTAAACAATGGGAACCTCACAATTGAAAATCCCCGTGTTAGCCAGGATAGCCGGGCGAGGTGGCAGCGCCTGTAGTCCCAGCTACTCGGGAGGCTGAGGCCGGAGAATGGCGTGAACCCGGGAGGCGGAGCTTGCAGTGAGCTGAGATCCGGCCACTGCACTCCAGCCTGGGCGACA
>NW_022170233.1:0-28521 GCF_008728515.1 Papio anubis | reverse complement strand
TTTTTTTTTGGCTGGAGTGCAGTGGCATGATGATAGCTCATTGCAGCCTCAAACTCCTGGCCTCAAGTAATCCTCCTGGTCTCAGCTTCCCAAAGTGCTGTGATTACAGACATGAGCCATCACACCCGGCCTAATACGTAAAGTCTTTAAATAGTACCTAGCACATAGCAAACACTTTGTAAAATATCAGCTACTTATGTAAGTGCTTCTGTTTTAGAAACAAATTTCATTCCACCTATTATCCTAAAATGCGTTAGCTTCAGCTTTCTAGTATTCACCTGTCTTCTTGACCTGTATTTGGAAGATAAAGTACACTTATCATGACTTTTTTTTATTTTTTATTTATTTATTTATTTATTTATTTATTTATTTATTTATTTATTTTTTGAGATGGAGTCTTGCTCTGTTGCCCAGGCTGCAGTGCAGTGGCGCAATCCCGGCTCACTGCAACCTCCACCTTCTGGATTCAAGCGATTCTCCTGCCTCAGCCTTCCAAGTTGATGGGATTACAGGCATGCATCACCACGCCTGGCTAATTTTTGTATTTTTAGTAGAGACTGAGTTTCACCATGTTGGCCAGGCTGGTCTCGAACTCCTGACCTCAGGTGATCCACCCACCTCGGCCTCCCAAAGTGCTGGGACTACAGGCATGAGCCACCACGCCCGGCCACTTATCTTTACTCTTAAGGATTTTTTTTCTTAGTACAAGTTAAAGAATTCATGCAGTGAATCTTTGAAATTAGTTGAAAAATAATTTGGATAATATTTTATAATATTCACAGTGAAGTTATAAATGTATTAAAAACAAATAACTAATAAAGTATAGGAAACTTTGGTTGTAAAATTGCCTATCTTGCTGGCTCTCAGCATTTCTCTGCAGCAGCACCTATGTTGAAGAGCCTATTAGAAACTCAACAATTCATGTAAAGAAACCAGCAGCCCATGGTCAGTAGTGGGGGCTCCCAGCTACCTTCCTTCCCTCACATTCAGCCTGTCCTTGTTATTCTCAGTCTTTTGCCACCTGGAGTTCGTCATTTAGATGGGAAGAGCAGGCATATAAACAGGAAAAAATACCCTTGATACCAGTGTCATGTGATTCTCACAGGGCTCTAGAGAAGGAAAAGTTCACTTTCACTTTGAGTGGAGAAAGAAAAATCAGAGAATAGTATTAAGCTTGAACCTCAAATGATTAGATAGGATTACAGTAAATAAAGAGGAAGCCTTTCCAAATGAAGGGGAAGCCTCACATAGCACAGAAGAAAGAGGCCTGGCCTGTTTCAGGGGTCCATTTTGCAAGGGCCAGGCCAGTCTAGCTGACTTTCCCAGAGGGGAAAGTTGGGAGAGATGGGTTGGGGCCAAATTGTGGAATTCGGAGCATTCTGAAGGCCAGGTTGAAGCCCTGACATTGTTGCCACCTTACCTGACTAGATCTGTACAAGCTGAAACGAAGAGAACTCAGAGATTGCAAGTAGGCTAGCCCCGTGGCACTGATGGGCTTGCAAAGGCGTTTTGTTAAGTCTGCGAAGTGTGTATGTGCATGTGCGTAGGCGTGTGTTAATGCCAACATTCAAAAATTGGGGAAAGTGGCTTCTGGCTTCTCTTTAAAATGGCTTTAGTGGGTCTATGTTCCATGTAGCAATAAGTGGTTGGCCCCAGTAGCACCTGTTTATTTAGACAGGACAGACACTCTCTGGTTTGCCACAGTCCCCATGAGGCCCACCTCTTCATGTGCATGGCCACTTGGCTCCTATGGG
The DNA here is from genome assembly GCF_008728515.1 of Papio anubis. Lineage (NCBI taxonomy): Eukaryota > Metazoa > Chordata > Mammalia > Primates > Cercopithecidae > Papio > Papio anubis. The sequence continues at coordinate 26,767 of NW_022170233.1, read as the reverse complement.
CATTTGAATTTGCAGCCTCTGAAATAAAGGTAAGAACCAGAATGTTCAGCACCTGGCTTAGTAGTAGAGGCTCACTGTGCTTACGTACCATGTGGCATAGTTGTACATATGGTAAGGATCTGTGGAGTATGTGTATGTGGTAATGGGAACTGCAGCTGGAAATCCAAGGGGAGGGGGACCCCTCTGCTCGTTATTCCCTTCCAAACAAGCAGTCTGTCCTGCTCCAAACTGGTGTCCTCATCAGAAAGTCTTTACTTCAACCTTTTTATCATTGTCCTCCTTCCTCATCGTCTTTCTTTATTAACCTAGCTTAGTACAGGTCCTGGACAGATAACCAGCTACCTGCTTTTCGCTATGAGAAATGAGCTCAGAAGCTCCAGCTCACCATCCCAGCTGGGGGCAGATGGCAGCACCCTATCTGTCAAATAGTTCAGTTCCTTAAAAGTAGTTTGATTTTAATTCACAAACTCTTTTAGAGCAGACTTTTGTAAAGGAAACTCACTGAAAGTAGAACTGAATTATCCTATCAGTCTGTTTCATAGGTGGTACTTTAGAGTTCTGGAAAAGTGTTTTTGACCCGATGAGTTTCCATAAGATACCCAAAACCAGAAAAGATTTTCCTAATAGTTTGGACTTTTTCTGTTTTCCTGTGGACTCTGAGAAGCCTCAGGACCATGTTTATCCAGCACTGAAACAAGTAAAGTGAAGAGAGTTGTGGGCCTCACTTAATCAAAGGCTATTCACATTTTCACCTTAATTTAGGAGTAATATTCCGAGAAGTACATGCTGTTATGAAGATAAAAAGTATTTTTCACCAGCACTAAAAGTTACAGTTAAAATATTTTGTTGTATCCCAGCTACTTGGGAGGCTGAGGCAGGAGAATCGCTTAAACCCAGGAAGCGGAGGTTGCAGTGAGCCAAGATCATGCCGTTGCACTCTAGCCCGGGCAACAAGAGCAAGACTCCATCTCAAAAAACAAAAAATATTTTGCTGTAAGCGAAGACTGGAATAGCTTCTGTAGGAGAGCTTTAGAATGAAGTCTTTTAGAGGAGCAGGTGAATCCTAATCGGCATCTCTCTCTTTAGCTGGACTGAACCCAAACATGAATGTCAACAGCATGGACATGACCAGTGGCTTGTCGGTGAAGGACCCATCCCAGTCCCAGTCACGCCTCCCCCAGTGGACGCACCCCAACTCCATGGATAACTTGCCCAGTGCCGCTTCCCCCCTGGAGCAGAACCCTAGCAAGCATGGTACGTCTGGGCTAGGATGCCTGTGGTGGAATCACTGCTGGCTTATTAATCGATCTTCCTGTTGTATAACATGCCCATTCTATACTTTTCTAAGAATTGAGCGCTGCAAGTTGGATTTAAAATAACCCATTCCGTTATAGTGCATATAAGATCTCAGCTAGTCAGTGATCAAACTTCTTAAAAGCCAGCCATTAGATCTTAGCTACAAACCTAGAAATAATTTGAAAACCCCAGAGCAGCAAAGAATCTAAGTCATAGCCTATGTACTTTTTTTTTTTATATCTCTATTCATCAACAAAAACTTGAGTCTGCTGAAATATTTTCAATAAAATAGTGAAACACAAATAGAACATCAAATATGCAGTATGTATGGGAACTGCAGCTGTAAATACTAGGGTGCATTTCTGTTGGTTATTCCCCTCCATCCAAGCAGTCTGTCTCACTCCAAACTGGTGTCCCCATCAGGAACTCGTTACCGATGGACACACAGTAAGGTGGAAGCAAAAATGATACCCGTAGGAGGTACTTCCAAGCATTAAATTTAGCTCTGAACTTGCTGGTAGAATAAACAGCAAAGGAAATTCAATAGGTTATGTAGTTCTCTCTTGATACAAAGCATTCTAAAAAGAAAAAGGAAACTATGTCTCATGGTTAACTTACGGAAAATCATCACACACTGCTGGCACCTTTCTTAGCAGGAGGGCCTTGCTGCCTGTGGCTGGTTGGTTTGGTTCTGTATGAATTTTTAGCATCCACTGTGTTCTTCCATAGTGAGGGTTTCAGACTAAAAGGAGGGAAGAGATAAGAGCAAGTTTGATAACTAATCACGAAGACTCATAAGTTGTCCCCAGAAAGGTTTATTAAGGGCAGCTTCCCATGGTATGGATATGTATTTTATAAAGATTTCTAACTGGACAAACTGAAATTGTTCTTCAGGGGTTTCGGTCTTTCAGGGCTGAAATTGGAGCTGGCTTAAATAGTCACTGGCCAGGCATGGTGGCTCACACCTGTAGTCCCAGCTACTTGGGAGGCCAAGGTGGGAGGATCACTTGAGCCCAGGAGTTTGAGGCTGCAGTGAGCCCTAATCACATCACTACACTCCAGCCTGGGCAACAGAGTGAGACATTGTCTCAAAAAAAAAAAAAAAGTCATTGATTCTTACAGAATCCTAGACAGACCAAGTCTTACGATTCATGTAACCGAATAGAGCAAGGCATTGGACCTAGAACAGAAGGTGCATAGGGAGGCTTAGGGTATCTTCTGCTGTCTCTCAACTGGAGGGTATTCACTTGCTTCTTTGTTTCCTGTTGTCCCCATAGGTGCTATCCCTGGAGGTCTAAGCATTGGGCCTCCAGGTAAGTCCTCCATTGATGACTCCTATGGCCGGTACGATTTAATCCAGAACAGTGAGTCACCAGCCAGTCCTCCCGTAGCTGTTCCCCATAGCTGGTCACGTGCCAAATCTGACAGTGATAAAATCTCAAATGGCTCTAGCATCAACTGGCCCCCAGGTAAGACCGTGCAACACTTCCGTGCAACAGCAGCAGGTCAGAACGTGCTCCAAGCCTGCAGAGAGTGATGAGGCTGGGAGGACCCAGAATCTGAGCTAAGGATCTGGAAGCGTTAAGCCCAGAGCTTTGGCATTTTCCTTGGAAATCCATTTGTCAGATCAATTTTGGGTATGGTTAGCATCAGGCATTTTTCTGTAATCCCTTAGTTCAACATGAGAAGTGGAAGGGGTGGCAGGGAGGAAGCACACTGTATATACCATCTGGTAAAACTATTCCGACTCTGTGTGAAAACTATCTTAATATGATAGCTAGAATACCTGGTTCTAGTTTGTTCCAAAGGATTGATTGTTTTAATGAAAGAGAGTATCAAGAGTATAAAGTGTACCTCTCATTTAATTAGCAGATCATAAAAATTTCTACAAACAGGACAAAACATCTTTTAAAATGTCATGAATCAATGTGCAGATGTTCCGATCTGTGGCTTCTCATCTGGGTTTCTTAAACAGAATTCCATCCGGGAGTTCCATGGAAAGGACTACAGAATATTGACCCTGAGAATGACCCTGACGTCACTCCTGGCAGTGTCCCCACTGGGCCTACCATCAATACCACCATCCAGGATGTCAACCGCTACCTCCTCAAGAGTGGAGGTGAGGGTGCTGCTCTGCCTGCCTCTGCGCAGACGGTCTCTCTAGACCCATTTGGAGATGTCAGGGGTGACAGGTTGGGCTCTGAGGCAGGGATGATACAAGGCACAGTTGAAGCAGTCATCTGAAGCAGCATGAAGAGACGGCAGTTAGTGCTTATGGGAAAATGGACATCAATTTGAGTTTCTGCTGGAATTTTTTTTTTTTTTTTGAGATGAAGTCTCACTCTGTCGCCCAGGCTGGAGTGCAGTGGCACGATCTCAGCTCTCTGCAACCTCCACCTCCTGAGTTCAAGCGACTCTCCTGCCTCAGCCTCCCAAGTAGCTGGAATTACAGGCATGTGCCACCATACCAGGCTGATTTTTGTATTTTTAGTAGAGACAGGGTTTCACCATGTTGGCCAGGCTGGTCTCGAACTCCTGACCTCAGGTGTCACCTATGCTGCTGGATTTATTGATAAGTAATGTCTTATCATAAAAGTGCCATCTCTAACAAAGTTTTACCACCGCATGCTATTTTGTGGAAGAAAGAGCTAGATTGCCATAGGTACTACCACTAATAAGGCCACCTAGGTAGTTCCCAAAACATTAAGTTTCCCACTTGAAATATGACTCATTGGAGCCTTGTGTTTTGTGTTTGCTTCTTTTCTTTCTTTTTTTTTTTGAGACAGATTCTTGCTCGTTTGCCCAGGCTGGAGTATAGTGGCGTGATCTTGGCTCACTGCAACCTCCGCCCGCCTCCCAGGCTCAAGTGATTCTCATGCCTCAGCCTCCCGAGTAGCTGGGACTACACGTGTGCACCACCACGCCCAGCTGATTTTTTCTATTTTTAGTAGAGACGGTGTTTCACCATGTTGGCTAGGCTGATCTCGAACTCCTGACCTCAAGTGATCCACCTGACTCGGCCTCCCAAAAGTACTAGGATTACAGGCGTGAGCCAGTGTATCTGACTGCTTCTGTGGTTCTTTAAAGTGATAGGCTTCTCAATGTATCTTTGACTGGAAAGCCAACATGAGTACAGATTGCCCTGTCTGTTTAATGCTGTGTATTCCTTGGGGTTACACAGCTGCTTTTCGGATGCAGCTGCTTTTCAGAGCAGGGGTGTTATGGGTGTCCCTGCTGTCAGACACAGTCAAGTGGTGCCCAAAAGGGAGCCGTGTGGCAGAGGACAGGTGAGGCGCCAGCCAGAATCAGAGACCCAGCCCTCCCTGCTTGTCACACCTGGTGGGGCACCAGGGTTGTACCAGACAGGAAAGTTACCATATTTTGAGGGTTGTGGAGAAGTGGGATGCAGGTTGTACAGATCCAGGTCATAAGGGAAGTTGGAAAGAATCGAAGTTGCTTAATACATGGCAGAGCTCCCTGAGTGGTGCCCAGATGAAGGATCAAGTGGCCCCTTAGCCTCCAGGCAGAACCAGGGCCACTGGGAGTGGCCTCCGCCATCGCCTGAGTGTGCCATGATGTGATGAAGATGGCCTGAGAAACACATGGCAGCTGTTCTCCAGCTCCATAGCCTGTCCAGTTAAGGAAATCAACTTGCGGGGAGGGCAGAAGAGAACCTCAGCCTAAGAAATGCATCGGCCATTGAGATAAGGCAAGGCAGTGGCATCTCCAACCCTGAGCCTAAGAACCAGCCAGCCAGCCAACCTGGGTGACTTGTAGCTCCAAGTGGACATCGTTTGACTTCCCGGGTGCTTGATGTTTGGGTCTTGAGCCTGCCCTGGCACTTGTGCACAAACATCAGTATTCAGCCGCAGCCAGCTCAGGTGGCTCATGCCAGGCCTCGCCTTCAGCTCATGACCAGCACTAGGAACCTTGTTACTCCACTCTGGTACCTCTCTTGGTTGTATTTAAGGATACATTAGGGTTTGTTACTGAAAGAAAGGGGAGTACAATGAGCATCTCTTCACGTAGAAGTTGCTAACCAGAAAGCACTAGCAGGCTGAGCACAGTGGCTCACACCTGTAATCCCAGCACTTTGGGAGGCCAAGGTGGGAGAATCACTTGAGGCCAGGAATTTGAAACCAGCTGGGCAATATAATGAGACCCTATCTCTACAAAAAATTTAAAATGAAAAAATTAGCTGGGTGTAGTGGCACACATCGGTGGTTCCAGCTACTCAGGAGGCTGAGACAGGAGAATCACTTGAGCTTGGGATGTCAGGACTGCAGTGAGCTATGATTGGGCCACTGCACTCTAGCCTGGGTGACACAGCAAGACTTCGTCTCAAAAAAAAAAAAAAGAAAAGAAAAGGCCTCCCAAAGTGCTGGGATTACATGCCTGAGCCACTGCGCCTGGTCAAGCTGACACCTTTTTAAAGTAAAGACCTTCCTGAGCAAATTAACACAGGAACAGAAACAGACAGCCTGAGTTGACATAACACAAAGAAGGGAGCAGCAGACAGCGGGCCTGTTGGAGGGTAGAGGGTGGGAGGAAGGGGAGGATTGAAAAACTGCCTGTCAGGTACCATGCTCACTATCTAGGTGATGGAATGATCTCTACAACACACCCCCACAACACACAGTCCACCTGTGTGACAGACCTGCACGTGGACTCCCAGAACCCTAAATAAAAATTGGAAAAAATAAAAGTGAAGACCTGCAGATTACCCATAAATGCTAACTTTCCTCAACTCTGGTGCCCTCATTCTAAAGAGGTCACTTGCAGCAGGGCAGCTGCAAACAACTGTGCAGGTTGGACACTGCATGTGTCCAGGAGGTGCCACACGCCTGGTTATTCACTGCACAACGTCATGTGGGCCTACAGCTGAGATGCCATGGCTTTTCAGAAACCATCCGATTCTGTGTGTGGTCATCAGTTTAACAGCCAGACTGTGCTTATGTTCCCTCTGCTAGCCAGGATCCATGCCCTGGCAGAGTTATTGTCCCAGTGAGAGCTCTTTCCATCCTGCATTCACCCCAGCTGTCACCGTTACGCCGTCCTCACTCTTCTCCAGTTTCTTGCTTTCTTCACAGAATTGAAAGGGAGAGCCACATTAGAAAATACAAAATAAAACCAAGCAGCGAGGAGCTGAGCTTTCACACAAGGGATCGAGGTGCCTGAAGGATGGCCCATTTACCCCAAGTCTCCCTTTCAGGCACAGGGACAAGCTTTCCTCAAAAAACTACAGTCCTAGGGATAGAATAACTCAAGTCCATATACACAGTTAGTAGGACAGATGTCTCTTAATTATTCATGTATTTAAAAAGGGAATCATGAGCCGGGTGTGGTGGCACCTGTGGTCCCTGCCGCTCAGGAGGCTGAGGCAAGAGGATCACCCAGCCCAGGAGGTTGAGGCTGCTGTGCACTGTGATCACGCCTGTGAACAGCCACTGTGCTGCAGCGTGGGTGACATAGCAACAGCCCATCTCTGAAAAAAAAAATTTTTTTTAAGCAAAATACGAGTTCGGAAGCTGATGGGACACCCCAGTCAGAAGAAATGTTCAAATTTTTATGGCACATTTTGTAATGAATGGCTTGGAGTTTTGTTCTTCTATTTTGTAGCCATTGTTTGAACTGTGAAAGGAGTAAATTGCCCTGGATTTTTATTTTATCTTATTTGGGAGAAGAAATCAATGTGGTGCTTTAAAACTCTGACATGGCATTTTAACATTCTGGTGGGAATTCTCAAAGAAGCTCATGCTGCTTCTTGCCCTTTGATTCCTCCGCCTTCAGCAACATCCCAGGCCTCCCTGAGTGGCTACAGGGACCCAGAATAGGAGGCATGCCCTGTTTCTTCCTTCCCACATGACACTTTCATGTTCAGGCTTCTATTAAAAATGGCAGCCTAGGGAGAGGTTGATTCTTGATGGTTAAGATTCTCACAGCCCGCAGTTAGAGTCACGAACCCGGACACCGCCACCACCTTGCTCAGTGCCGTGTTTGGTTCTGCAGGGTCCTCCCCGCCATCATCTCAGAATGCCACGCTGCCTTCCTCGAGTGCCTGGCCGCTCAGTGCCTCCGGCTACAGTAGCTCTTTCAGCAGCATTGCATCCGCACCTAGCGTTGCAGGTACGCACCTAGCCTCTAGACTTGCAGGTAGCATTTTCTTTCTTTCCCCAAACAAAACTTTGACAGGCCCCAGCTTTTCCCATTGGCTCTTCACTCACTCCCTGAGCTGGGAGGCCGTGTGGCATGATAGAGGATGGGTGGGGGCCTTCCCCAGGCACAGTGGGCACCTTGGGCACATCAGCTTGCACACACATGGAAGTGGTGACATCTTCTCCATACAAGTGTGTGGGCCCATTGCCTTTTCTCTTCCTTTCCCCCATGGCCACAAGACAAGGGGTATGCAAGGTTTTGAAAACTTAGAGGCAAAACACTTCTGGGAATTTGCAGTTACTTGAGTTTGCCAGGGGCTTGACTTGGTGTTTCTTTACCTATCACACAGTCTGCTGGTGTTAGAGAGCACTCTGTGTGGCTCCCCAAACACAGCAGTGTTTGTCTCAAGACTGCGTATTCTCCATCTCTCTGCCTTTCTAGGTAAACTGTCAGACATTAAATCGACGTGGTCCTCTGGCCCTGCCTCCCACACGCAAGCCTCTCTGTCTCATGAACTGTGGAAGGTGCCGAGAAACACTACTGCACCCACGAGGCCACCTCCAGGGTTAACCAATCCCAAGCCCTCCTCCACCTGGGGTGCCAGCCCCCTCGGCTGGACCAGCTCCTACTCCTCAGGTAAGCTTCATGCTCCTCGTGTTCCAATGGGGGCCTTACCTTTTGGGGATGTGCTTATCACTTCGTCCTGTACCTCCTTTGTAAGGACCCCTGCCTCTAACTCTGGAGCCTAGGAGGGCTTAGGAAGGCACCAGGGCCACCCTAGATGTCCAGGGCATTAGCTGGGTGAGCCTGGTGTTTTTAGCATCAGCCTAGGTGTGCCAGCACACAGCAGGTTTGCTCTGGGCCAAGAGGTCCCAGGCGGTTCCAGCACCCATTGAGGGCCCACGCTGGCCACCTCCATCCTCAGGAGTGCAGCTGCCCCACACTGGGTCATTAGAGGCCCGCACAGTCCTTTAGGCTGTCTGCCCCCATGAACCCGCATCGCACAGGGATCTGGATTTCTGCTTTTTATATTTGCTTCTCCACAAGATGTCACTGAGACATAAGGCTTTTCCAGACCCAAAACGAAACAAACCCCACCAGTTTGAAAACACAACTCTCATAATATTGCAGCTTCTCTCAGGTGCTTCATGTCGAACCTCAGAGATGAGAAAAATGTACTGGGAATTGAAGAAACTGAAGGCTTAAACCAATGTGGGCAACAAAGCGAGACCCCATCTCCACAAAAAAATTTTAAAAGTGGGGTGTAGTGGCACATACCTGTGATCCCAACTGCTGGGGAGGCTGAGATGGGAGAACAACTCAAGCCCAGGAGATTGAGGCTACAGTGAGCTATGCTTGAGCCACTGCACTCCAGCCTGGGTGACAGAGTGAGACCCTGTCTCTAAAAAAATAATAGTAATAAATAACAAAATGTTTAAAATCAGCTACAGATAGTGTATTCATCCATTTTCACACTGCTGATGAAGACACACCCGAGACTGGGCAATTTACAAAAGAAAGAGGTTTATTAGACTCACAGTTCCACGTGACTGGGGAGGCCTCACATTCCTGGCAGAAGGTGAAAGGCATGTCTCACATGGTTGCAGACCAGGAGAGAGAGAGCTTGTGCAGGGAAACTCCCATTTTTAAAACCATCAGATCTCATGAGACTTATTCACTATCATGAAAACAGTATGGAAAAGACCTTCCCCCATAATTCAGTTACCTCCCACTGGGCTCCTTCCACGAAACATGGGAATTGTGGGAGTTACAATTCAAGATGAGATTTGGGTAGGGACACAGCCACACTGTATCATTCTGCCTCTGACCCCTCCCAAATCTCATGTCCTCACATTTCAAAACCAATTATGCCTTCCCAGCAGTTCCCCAAAGTCTTCATTTCAGCATTAACTCAGAAGTCCACAGTCCAAAGTCTGTCTGAGATAAGGCAAGTCCCTTCCACCTACAAGCCTGTAAAATCAAAAGCAAGTTAGTTACTTCCTAGATACAATGGGGGTACAGGCATTGGGTAAATACAGTCATTCCAAATGGGAGAAATAGGCCAAAACAAAGGGGCTACAGATCCCATGCAAGACTGAAATCCAGCAGGACAGTCAAATCTTAAAGCTCCAAAATGATCTTCTTTGACTCCATGTCTCACATCTGGGTCATGCTTAGGCAAGAGGTTGGTTGCCATGGTATTGGGCAGCTCTTCAGGGTACAGCCTCCCTCTTGGCTGCCTTCACGTGCTGGTATTGAGTGTCTGCGGCTTTTCCAGGCACACGGTGCAAGCTGTTAGTGGATCTACCATTCTGGGGTCTAGAGGACGGTGACCTTCTCACAGCTCTACTAGGTGGTGCCCCAGCAGGGACTTTGTGTGGGGGCTCCACCCCCACATTTCCCTTCCACACTGCCCTAGCAGAGGTTCTCCATGAGAGCCCTGCCCCTGCAGCAAACTATCGTCTGAACATCCAGGCATTTCCATGCATCCTCCGAAATCTAGGTGGAGGTTCCCAAACCTCAGTTCTTCACTTCTGTGCACCCAGAGTCTCAACACCATGTGGAAGCCGCCAAGGCTTGGAGATTGCACCCTCTGAAGCCATGGCCCAGGCTGTACCTTGGCCCCTTTTAGTCACAGCCAGAGCAGGTGGGACACAGGGCACCAAATTCTTTTTTTTTTTTTTTTTTTTTTGAGACGGAGTCTCGCTCTGTAGCCCAGGCTGGAGTGCAGTGGCCGGATCTCAGCTCACTGCAAGCTCCGCCTCCCGGGTTCACGCCATTCTCCGGCCTCAGCCTCCCGAGTAGCTGGGACTACAGGCGCCCGCCACCTCGCCCGGCTATTTTTTGTATTTCTTAGTAGAGACGGGGTTTCACCGTGTTAGCCAGGATGGTCTCGATCTCCTGACCTCGTGATCCGCCCATGTCGGCCTCCCAAAGTGCTGGGATTACAGGCTTGAGCCACCGCGCCCGGCCGGCACCAAATTCTTAAACTGCACACAGTGTGTGGACCCTGGGCCTGGCCTATGAAGCCATTTTTTCCTTGTAGGCCTCTGAGCCTGTGCTGGGAGGGGCTTCTATGAAGACCTCTTACATGCTCTAGAAACAGTCTCCATTTTCCCCATTGTCTTGGGGATTAACATGCAGTTCCTCGTTACTTAGGCAAATTTCTGCACCCTGCTTGAATTTTTCCTCAGAAAATGGGATTTCCTTTTTTTTTTTTTTTGAGATAGAGTTTCACTCTTGTCACCCAGACTGGAGTACAATGGCGTGATCTCGGCACACTGCCACCTCTGCCTCCCAGGTTCAAGCAATTCTCCCGCCTCAGCCTCCTGAGTAGCTGGGATTACAGTCATGCACCACCACGCCCAGCTAATTTTTGTATTTTTAGTAGAGATGGGGTTTCACCATGTTGGCCAGGCTGGTCTCAAACTACTGACCTCAGGTAATCCACCCATCTCAGCCTCCCAAATGCTGGGATTACAGGCGTGAGCCACCGTACCCAGCCAATTTTCTGAACTTTTATGTTCCGCTTCCCTTATAAAACTGAATGCTTTTAACAGCACCCAAGTCACCTCTTGAATGCTTTGCTGCTTAGAAATTTCTTCTGCCAGATACCCTAAATCATCTCTCTCAAGTTGAAAGTTCCACAAATCTCTAGGGCACCAGTCTCTTTGCTAAAACGACAAGAGCCACCTTTGCTCCAGTTCCCAAAAAGTTCCTCATTGTCATCTGAGACCACTTCAGCCTGGACTTTATTGTCCATATCCCTATCAGCATTTTTGTCAAAGCCATTTCACAAGTCTCTAGGAAGTTCCAAACTGTCCCACATTTTCCCATCTTTTTCTGAGCCTTGAGTTCCAACCTCTGCCTGTTACCCAGTTCCAAAGTTGCTTCCACATTTTCAGGTATCTTTTCAGCAGCGCCCCACTCTACTGGTACCAGTTTACTTTATTAGTCCATTTTCATGCTGCTGGTAAAGACATACCCAAGATGAGGCAATTTACAAAAGAAAGAGGTTTATTGGACTTATAACTCCACGTGGCTGGGGAGGCCTCATAGTCATGGCAGAAGGTGAAAGGCACATCTCACATGGTGGCAGACGAGAGAGCTTGTACAGAGAAACTCCAGTTGTTTAAACCGTCAGATCTTGTGAGACTATCACGAGAACAGCACAGGAAAGACGTGCCCCCATGATTCAATTACCTCCTACCACATTCCTCCCACAAAACATGGGAATCATGGGAGTTACAATTCAAGATGAGATTTGAATGGGGACACAGCCAGACCATATCAGATAGTTTGATAGTAATAGTTTCTGCCTTTTAGCAGCAGTCTTTAGGGATTTGCTCTGTTGTATTAACCAGAAGAACCTGGGAGCACTGATTCCACACCAGGTCTGGGGACAGGCAGAGGTGGAGACCAGAGCTTTCCTGGAGATTGTCAGGCCTCTCATCACCCCTGTCTCTCCTGGCACAGATGGGAAAACACGGGTCTCCTGGGCTGGCGGGAAGATCCAAGAAGTCAGAGTCACCACAGGGAAGTGGGAAGGAGGTCTGCAGGAACTGTGAGGTTTTGGTTTACCAAAGAAAGTATGGACCTCCCAGGCTGAGAAAGGCTGTCCTAGATCATGTGGTGATGGTCCGTGATGGCCCGTGCTGTCCCATACTTCAGCATAGTAAGAGGTGGGGAGGCCGCACTATCCACTGGCACAGGGCCTTGTCAACCGGGTTCTCCCCTCTTGTTGCAGGTTCTGCCTGGAGCACCGACGCCTCAGGAAGAACCAGCAGCTGGCTCGTTCTTCGAAACCTCACTCCCCAGGTGCAGTACGGTGCCCCTGTGTCGCTGAGCATGATCCAAGGAGGGTTCCCTCTTGGCCCCCGATGCAGATGAGGCTGTCTGGTGGGGCGGGATGGTCGGGGGTTCTTGGTCAGGGTCCAGAGGTGATGCTGCATGGGAGGAGATGAGCAAGTGCCAGGCTTGGCTCCAGCAGCAGCAGCAGATGGGGTCCAGGGGTCTCTTTTAACACATGTTCTTGGTGAATTGTTTGTTTACCCACTAGAGGCTGGAAAAGTGTGCTCTGTAAATAGAATTGTTTATCTTACAACTACCCATTCAAGAGTGGTTGGGCCTGGCTGGTCGCAGTAGCTCACGCCTGTAATCCCAGCACTTTGGGAGGTCGAGGCCAGGGATCACCTGAGCCCAAGATTTGGAGACCAGCCTGGGCAACATAGCAAGACCCCATGTGTGTATTTTTATAACATTTTTTTTTTTTTTTTTTTTTGAGACGGAGTCTCGCTCTGCTGCCCAGGCTGGAGTGCAGTGGCCGGATCTCAGCTCACTGCAAGCTCCGCCTCCCGGGTTCACGCCATTCTCCTGTCTCAGCCTCCCGAGTAGTTGGGACTACAGAAGCCCGCCACAGCGCCCGGCTAGTTTTTGTATTTTTAGTAGAGACGGGGTTTTCACGTGTTAGCCAGGATGGTCTCGATCTCCTGACCTCGTGATCCGCCCGTCACCGGCCTCCCAGTGCTGGGATTACAGGCTTGAGCCACCCAGCGCCCGGCCTATAACATTTTTAAAGAAGTGGTTTGGCCACGTCAGACTGTAGAGACTAGCCAGTCCCTTCTTGGGACCCAGGCCACACCCACCTACACATCTCCCAAGTCTGTTTGTCAGCTTAGCTAGACCCAGGTGCCTTTTGCAAACCAGGGGCTCTGTGTGATGTGCTCTGGTGAAAGGAGAGCTGAACTCAAAGTGGGGTTTTTCTCCTTCCTCTGATTAGCCTAACTCATAAAATATAACTGAAACATCCAAGATTTTAGTTACACGTTTGGCCACAGAGATACAGAATGTGAACATTGTAAAATTACATATTATTAAAGCCTTTTAAAGAAAAACATTTTCCTAGTGTTTAGTGTATCCAGTTTCATGTTTTTTCTTTGGAAGGCTGTAGTGAAAGAAATCAGAAGAAAGCTTATTCATGCCCCTGTGCTTCCTCTGTCAGATTGATGGTTCTACACTGCGGACATTGTGTTTGCAACATGGGCCTCTCATCACATTCCACCTGAATCTGACTCAAGGCAATGCCGTGGTCCGGTATAGCTCCAAGGAGGAGGCTGCCAAGGCCCAGAAGTCTCTGCACATGTATGTTTCCTCACAGCCACCTCAGCGCTCCAAGTAGCTCCACATCCCCCAGAGCATTAGGTTAGGGGTGTTGCAGGGGGGTCCTGAGCCGCCATAGCAGCATCCCACAGGCTGGCCACCCTCCCGCTTCTGGAGGCCGGAGGCCTGACACCCAAGATGAAGGTGTGGGCAGGGCTGGTTTGTCCTGAGGCCTCTCTCCTTGGCTGTAGACAGCTGCCCTCTCCCTCTGTTCTTACATGGTCGTCTCTTTGTGCATGTTGGTGCCCTGATATAAGGACACCAGTCATGTTGGACTAGGGCCCACCCATGTGACCTCATCTAACTAACTTAATTACCTCTTTAAAGACCCCATCTCCAAACACAATTACATGGGGAGGTACTGGGGGTTAGGACTTCAGCAAAGGAATTGGGGGAAGGCGACACAGGTCAGTTCCTCACAGGTATCTTGAGACTTATTGTTTTTTTCTGCTGCTGAGTTGCTGTGTCTACTCCCCTCTGCCTGTGACACATTCCTACACAGGGCCCAGCAGCGGTCCTCACAGCCAAGCCTTCACCCTGACGAAAGGTTGCTTTTGATAGAAGTATAAGTAGACCTGATCAGTAACATCACTTGAGACATGGAACCTAGAAATTAGTCATTCCTGTTTTTAGCCCAGGATGCAAATGACAGTGACCCTAAATGAGCCCACATTTAATGGTGTGTTCATGCACTTGAAGATGTACTCTCTGTACCAGTACGGTGTTGCTGCTAGAAGTCTGAACTGAGCAAAACCTTCACAGTCTGGGTTTGGAAATAGCAGTGGCAAAACAGAAGCCACACGATGGCTTCCAGGTAGCCTTTCCCAATACAAAGACAGAAAGCCGGTGCCACGAACTTAGCAGGACTTAGGGTGGCCCTGCTCACGTGCCCCATCTTGCTGTTGCAGGTGCGTCCTGGGAAACACTACCATCCTGGCTGAGTTCGCTGGCGAAGAAGAAGTGAATCGCTTCTTAGCCCAAGGCCAGGCGCTGCCACCCACGTCCAGCTGGCAGTCCAGTAGCGCGTCCAGCCAGCCGCGGCTCAGCGCAGCGGGCAGCTCCCATGGCCTGGTGCGCAGCGACGCCGGCCACTGGAATGCCCCATGCCTGGGTGGCAAGGGGAGCAGTGAGCTGCTGTGGGGCGGGGTGCCCCAGTACTCCAGCAGCCTGTGGGGCCCGCCCAGCGCTGACGACAGCAGGGTGATTGGCAGCCCCACCCCTCTGACCACCCTGCTGCCTGGGGACCTACTCAGCGGGGAGTCCCTGTAGGAGCTGCCATCATCAGCACCAGGAGAGCCGACCCCTCCCGGGACCCCTCCCAGCTGGGCGGCCCCACAGACCCGCTGGAACCCAGCAGCGGCCACCCTTTTGAGTACCTCTGTCCAGGACTGAAGACGAACCTTGGCCGCAGTCCTTGCGAACTGTTCGCAAAACAGTGCGGGCTGCGGTGGGTCAGCGTCACATGCTAATGACAGGATGTTCCTCGTAGCTTTTTATTTTGTGTGTCTTACGTTTGTATAGTGTGTTGTCATTTTGATTTTTTTTTTTTTAAAGTATAAAAGCTGCTTAGAATAGTTCTATCATGAAGGGCACTTTTCAGATTGTGGGCTGGAAAGGGTTATTTTATCTGTGGGGGAGGGAGGGAGACGTGAAGCCTATTTAAAATGAGCCTGTGACGATTATGCACATTACCAGAGGCGGCCGGTAATCAGGGCAGAGTCTGGTGTGGACCGCCGGGCGCAGAGCGGCTCCGCGGTAGGAGCTGAGCGGAAGGCGTGGGCTGCGATCTGCTCTCTGTTCCCCTGGATCCGCCTATGCACATTACCCTTGTTTCATTACTTTTTCATGTCATTTTTTTATCCCAAAAAATATTTTTTAAAAGTTAAAAAAAGACATATCAAACATGCAAATACTTGAATCCAGCAGGCCAATAGTGAAATGTGAACACTTTCTAATTCTACACTTCCAGGTTGACATCAGTACACAGAAACAGGCTCTAGGAAAAATTTCTAAGTTCATAGCCTCCGTGTGTGTGTGTGTGTGCGTGTTGAAACAGAAATGTGTGTGTGCGTGTGTGGCGCGTGCTCCTGCACAGCGTGCATTTTCTGTGTTTGTGTGTTTGAAAGCGTGTGAGGATTTAACTGTGGGTTTTCCCTTGTATTCAGTATATGCTTTTTTTTTTTGGCGCATTGGTCAAACGTTTGTTATTACTAGCTTCTAACTTTGCACTGAGTGTCCTCGCCCTTCCTTTAGCTAATCCTATACATTACAGAGAATTCCTAGGACAGGGCTGGCGACAATTCATGTGTAAATGTTTACTCAAGGACTCTGTGACTGCGTTTAAAAAGTACAGTGTATATCTCTGGAGAAATAATATGTATACCTACCTTTAGCAGCTTTTTATTGTGGACTAATGCAAGAAAATTATTACCAGAGTATTGCACCATTTTTCCATTTGGAATATAAAGTTAAAGAGAAAAAAAAAACTGTTGTTGAACTGTGGCCATAGATACTTGTAAAGAATGGATGGTTCCGTGGAAGGAACAGAAACAAGCACTTGGGCGTGGGTTGTGACTGCTTTTGGGGGAGCCTGGGGTTTGGGCTCCCACCTGTTTACAGACCTTTTTTTCTCCTTCAGACTTTAAAATTTTAAAAATTTAAAAAGGAATTAAAAAAAAAAAAAAGACTTCCGTCGTAAAGAAACCTATTTTCAGAATGCAGATGCGCTCCTTCAGAGCTCTGGGACGGGACGGCGTTGTTCCCTCGGCCATCGTCGTGGACTCTGTCGATTGCTTTCGCCCCTTCGTCAAGGTGACAGGCGTTGTGGCCACTGTCTTGCACATGCCGGACGCGCTCTCAGGAAAGCCAGGGCTCCCGAGGGCAGCTCCACACCATTTCATGTATTTTTAAACCCAACTCCTAGCACTGAAGATGTTATTTAAAAAAAAAAAAAAAAACCAACAAAAAAATGAAAAAAAAGAAAAAGAGGAAAAAAAAATCACAAAGAAGAAAAATACCTAATCTCTAATGTGTAGCAGTTACATATTTACCAAATAATGGACTCAAAAGAAATAGATGTTTGAAGAGTGCTTTATATATTAAAAATTGCTTTATGTTTTAAAAATGATCAATGTTTTGATTGTTTTGCAAGGAAGAAAGACAATGGAATAACATACCCTCAAGTATGTTTTAAAATATATATATATGAACATTGTGCTCCCTGCCTGCTTGATCAGGAAACTTGTGCATTACATTTTTTTTAATTAGCTTTTTAATGGTTTTATCAAAACAAAAAAAAATACAGAAAAAAAAAAGTCCTGCAAGATTGCAGATCCACAAAAGCTGGTTTTATAGAGGATCATGAACTATGCACAAACTGGGTTCAAGACTTTTTTTCTCAAGTTTAGTAGGATATTTAGCAAAACCAACCTTCCTCAGAGTGACTGCATCTCATTGCCATTACATGCGTTCTATATATTTGATGGACATACACACCTGCGTATGTATATCCAATATGTGTGCGTGTGAGCGTGCGTGTGCGTATGTGCACCCGACATACCACTTCCCGTGCTGCCGGCGAGCATTGAGTTGTAGAAAAACTCCTGTTGTTTTAAAATTGGGGATGGAAGTCAAGAATATGTTTGTTTGTTTTTGGGTTTTGTTGGGTTTGTTTGAGGTTTTTTTTTTCTTTTTTGTTTGTTTTGTTTTGGGGTTTTTTGACCTTTTATTTTGAACTTAGTATGTCTGTAACTCTGAGATTAAAAAACAAGTTTGTGGCTCTTAATGTTTTCCTCATAGAATGTGATTGTTGAAGAACATGCATCGAAAGTTGCTTTCGAAAGTACAACGCTTTATTGCATCTTAATAAATTGCAATTTTTTTTCTTGGCTGTTCAAAGTAATGTGTTTTTCATTTTTCAAAACAGATACCATGGATGTCTACTTTGCACGCTGCGATGGGGAGAGCTGTCCCGCTGCGTGCGTTCCCTCTAATTTCCTCAGAGCTCACATACGTACCTCTCTCATGAGTGAACTCAGACTTCCTGTTGTTTTGCTTTATTCTATCATTTGCTTTGTGGTTTTGCTGTAAATATTGAAATCTTAATCGTTGAGACGCACAACCAAGCTTTCTAGCTCTCCACCCCCGCAGCCCATCCGAGTCTGTTCATCTGGTAACTTCTGTTTGGGACGGCAGCAAGCAGAGGCTGGGGCCCGCCTGCAGTCCTGGCAGAGGAGTGCCACTCACTTTTGCCTAGGGTCCAGTTTGGGCTTAAAAAATATTCAAAGAGAATAATGAGGATTTTTTGTGTTTCCTAGACATTTTATGCATTTATTTTTGTAAAATCACCTTCGCTAACTTTCACCGAGCACTTTGAGCACAGTGGAACTTCGGAAGCAGCACCAGCCTCACCCCAGAATCTCAGTTGGCATAGCTAGAAACTGAGTCCCTTCCTAGGACACTGGCCGTGGCCTTCAGAGTGTCCAGTCAGTGCCACCAGTGTGGCATTGGTGTTGCAGACCAGCCTCTGAAGACAAACCGAGCACCCCGGCGGCCCCTCACTCAAACTAAGCAAAGGTCTTTTTTCTGTCTCCACTCCCTGGGGAAAGGTCAAAGGTGGACCTGCCCACTTTGAGTCAATTCCTTCAAAAAGATGGGACCCGCACCGTGCCACAGGCTGCCCCCTCTCCACCATGGGGAAGGCGGGGTGCTGCTGGCTCTGACCATCCTCTTTTGGAAATTGAGAAGGAAAGCATTGAGTGGGACCTAATCTGGAAAAGAAATTAAAGACCAGAAAAGGAAGCCGGGAATGAAACTCAAGATGCACCTGAACCTGGAAGCGGCAACCCTCGGCTCTGCGCAGAGCCTCAGCAAGAGTTCCTTTTGTGCCTGCGTTACGATGGAGCAAACTGTACCCATGCCTGTGCGCTGGGAGAACAAGGTCAGCGCCCAAGGGCGTGCAAAGGATGTGGCAGGCTTCACGGAGGAGGTGGCATCTGCCCTGGGCCTGGGAGACCAGGTTGGATTTTGACAGACTGGCAACTCGAGGGACAGATGGGGAGCACAGTGTAAGCTAAAGCCCCATGTAGGGACCCCACACAAAGACCTTGTGGGCTTCCAGGGCACCATCTCCACCCATGGGTGGGAAGGAGGCTTGAAGAAAACAGGTTCTTCACCTGCATCTGTGGATATTTTTTTTTAAGTTTTTTAATTTTTTTTTTTTTTTTTTTTTAATGACAGGTTCAGACCTGCCCTTTGTGGTTTGTGTATTTGTTTAATACAGGGTCTCTGTCTCCCAGGCTGGAGTGCAGTGATGTAATCTCAGCTCACTGCAACCTTGACCTCAAGCAATCTTCCCACCTCAGCCTCCCAAGTAGCTGGGACCACAAGCATGCATGCACCACCTACACTCAGCTCATTTCATTTTTTATTTTTGTAGAGATGGGGTTTCACCGTGTTGCCCAGGCTGGTCTCGAACTGCTGGGAATACAGGCATGAGCCACTGTGCCCTTTTTTTTTTTTTTTTTTTTTTAGCTATTTTGGCAACATCACAGCAGAACGCTAAAGGCAGAAAGCAGGGTGCCCAGCGGCTAGCAGTGTGGCATGCCAAGAAGGCTGTTCCAATGGGGGAGAAGCCAGCAGACGCAGAGGCGTTATGGTGTGCCTCGACTGAGTGTGTGTTCAGTGAAGAGGGAAAACGGAGACAGTGGGGCATCCCAAGAAGATCCTCTGCAGGAGTGCGGTGTCTACGGATGGACCAAGAAAACCTACGCAGGATCCAGATGGAAACAAAGCTGCTTAGCTCTGCACATCAGTGTTCAGCGGAGTTGTGGCTGATGGGCTTCTAGTGCAGGACTGGCCCCTGAACAGCAGCAAGTGTAGTATGCCTGGCCCCCAGGTCGTCATGAAAACCAGACGCAGACACTCGGGAGGCTGAGGCAGGAGGATCATCTGAGCCCAGGAGGTCGAGGCTGCAGTGAGCTGTGATCGTGCCACTGTACTCCAGGATGGGCAACAGAGTGAGCGCCCATCTCAAAAAAGCAGAAGCACATTTCCGAAGCCCCCCAAGCCCACGGGCGTTTGTGACAACCTGGTACTTGGATAGGCCCAAACCAGGGGTTCTCAGCCTTGGCCCATATTAGAATTATCTGAAAGTTTTTAAGATAATTCACATCATGCCAGGCGCGGTGGCTCACGCCTGTAATCCCAGCACTTTGGGAGGCCAAGGCGGGCAGATCATGAGGTCAGGAGATTGAGACCATCCTGGTGACAAGTGAACCCCGACTCTGCTAAAAATACAAAAAATCAGCCAGGTGTGGTGGCGGGCGCCGGTAGTCCCAGTTACTCGGGAAGCTGAGGCAGGAGAATGGCGTGAACCCGAGAGGCGGAGCTTGCAATGAGCCAATATCGTACCACTGCGCTCCAGCCTGGACGACAGAGCAAGACTGTCTCAAAAAAAAAAAAAAAAGCCGGGCATGGTGGCACGTGCCTGTAATCCCAGCTACTCAGGAAGCTGAGACAGGAGAATCACTTGAACCCAGTAGGCGGAGGTTGCGGTGAGCCAAGATTGTCCCATTGCACTCCAGCCTGGGCAACAAGAGTGAAACTCTGTCCCCCCCAGAAAAAAAAAAAAAAAAAAAATCACATTCAAAATTTTAAAGATAATTCACATCCAAATCAACTCAAAAACAGAATCTCTGGGGGTGGGCCTCAGGCACCAGTGTTTTTTTGTTTGTGTTGAGACAGGGTCTTGCTGTTGTCCATGCTGGATTCAAAACACCTGGGCTCAGCAGGTGTAGTGGTTCACACTGTAATCCCAGCACTTCAAGAGGCTGAGGCAGGCAGATCACTTGAGGTCAGGAGATTGAGACCAGCCTGACCATCACGGTAAAACCCCATCTCTCCTAAAAAAATACAAAGATCAGCCCCATATGGTGGCATGCGTCTGTAATCCCAGCTACTTAGGAGGCTGAGGCAGTGAGCCAAGATCGTAGAACTGCACTCCAGCCTGGGCAACAGAGCAAGACTCTCTCAAAAAGCAAATACACCGAAACTCTTGGGCTCAAGCAATCCTCCATCTCAGCCTCTGGAGCAGCTGCAATTACAGACACACGCCACCAACCTCCAGCAAGTACCAACGTTTTTAAAACCTCTTCGGTGGGTTCTGTTGTGCAGCCAAGGCTAAGAAGCAGTGGCATCACGGAGTCTTGTCATTCAGCCTGAAATAGCACCAACTTCCCATCCACTCAAGTTTGCAGTTTCCAGGTCTTAGGCTGTTCTCGTCGGGTGAACACCTCAAACGGGTGCCAGGCATGGTACACAGCACACGAACTGTGTCACTTGATACAGCAGCCCCATGAGGCAAGGAGCTAGGGGGTCACAGAACACACCCCAGGGCACCCAAGGACACACGGAAGCCCAGGCCTCCAGCACACAAGGGCTGCTCCGAAGAAACACAGGAAGTCCTCGCTGGAGGGTCTGTGGCCACAAGGTGGGTCCGCAGACAGAACCAATAGGAGATAGAGAGGACAGGCTCACCCAGCCGTAGGGCCTCAGGCTGGACATCCAGTGGGAGTGGACGCCGCTGTCTCAAGGCAGAATTCCCTCTGTGGGAAACCTGGGTTTTTGCTCTTGAAGCTTTCAGCTGATGGGATGAGGCCCACCCACATTCTCAAGAATGATCTTTAGGTGTAATCGACTGTAGTTGTTCACCACATTCCATTGCAGCAACACCTCGGTTCCTGTTGATGAGATCACTGGGCCCCACAGCCTGGCCTGGTTGACACAAACGACTGACTAGCACACACGGTAATTCTCCAGAAATATCTGGGGCAAGTTCTTCCACTTCCCTGCCATAAGCAGCTGGTACTGTGCTTTGTGAGGCTGGCAAGATGGGCTCAACAGGTCACAACCAATGATCATGTTGTCAAGCCAGCAGTGGCAGGCATACGTCCCCAGCCAGAGAGGGACCGTGATGGTTTGGAGGACGGCATCTGCACCGATGGGGGCCGGAAACCCTAGGTCAGTCACTCTGGACCATCAGTCACTTTCTGGACTGCCCACGCAGCTTCACCCAGCAGCGCTCACACCTGAAGACGCTGCTACCGGCGGCCGCCCAGAATCAGCACCAGCTACTTGCTGACGCCCAGAAGCACCACTTGGCTCAGATCCACCCAGATGGCCAACTCTGTGGGGCCCCGGTGGCAGCACCCAGATGTCTGCAGAGCACAGGAGCATCCCCATGGAACCGGGTGGGCTAGACCCAGCGCGGGGTCTGCTAACAGCCAGTGGCATCTCCACCTGGGTCTGACCCTTTTCTGGGCCCATCACTCTCCGACTGTTTCCCCACCTGGGCTCATTCCCCCAATCCGAAGTACAGCTCCTCAGACATGAACCCTGGGCCGTGACGGGCTGGTCCCCACAGGCCTGGAGCAATGGGGCCATGATGGCCTGGTCCCCGCAGGCCTGGAGCACTGGGGTCGTGACGGCCTGGTCCCCACGGGCCTGGAGCACTGGGGTCGTGACGGGCTGGTCCCCGCAGACTTGGAGCACTGGGGCCGTGACGGGCTGGTCCCTGCAGGCCTGGAGCACTGGGGTCATGATGGGTTGGTCTCCGAATCCCTGTGCCCACCCCCCACAGCCTAGGGTTTTCGGTATCCCACAGACTCCTCAAACTCAGCCCAGTCAGACCCAGGGTCACCGTGCCCCAGCCAACTGCTGGCAGCCAGACGCAGGGGGCCAGCCCTGCCTCACCAAGCCCTGTGCGCCTCCAAGCCCAGGTGCTGGCTGCCTATGCCTGGGAGGCAACTGTCCCCACTGCTCATTTGCAACTGATATGTCTCCCCTCCAAGTCCCTCTCTACATTTGCCTACTGCTCCAGTGATGGTTGGCGCATCGCTCTGGTCACGATCCTTGCCTGCTCGGCTCACTTGTGCGGTGTAAGCCTTCTGGGCGCAGGTTCAGGCTGGTCAAAGGCAGTGAGCGGATCAAGCCCTGGCACCGTCCAGTTCCTGCCATCTGGGGCTTGACCAGCAGAGGGCGCCCCCACTCCAGCTGAGGTTCCCACGACCCAGGACGGCGCCTGGAGGTGGCCCCAGGGCAGCAGGAACAGGCCCTGGGCACAGTGCTCAGGCACAGGCTCTAGTCACAGGCACAGAGCCCCAAGGGACAAGCCCATCTGCAAAACCCCTTTAATCAGAAGAAACAGAGTCCCAGGCAGGGCAGAGTTCACTGTGGATGCCCAAGCCAGATTCACCCACCCTTCTGGCTCCAGCCCAGGTGCAGCTGCGGCTTTCGAGAGGCGAGACAGTGTCTTCCTTGTCCTGATGTCCCAGCAGGGTCACTGGGAGGCACCAGTGTGGTCTCAGGGTGCTGGGCGGGCCGGTGAGGCCCATCGCCGTCCCCCTAGTCATCCCGTTCATCTGTGAGCAGGGCAGGGGGTGCTGCAGTCTCCTCGGTTGTCCCAACCCTGCCAGAAAGAGATGTCACTGACGGGACCCTGTCAGCATCAACATCCCTGCAACCTGGCTGGGCACAGCCAGGGCCCGGCGAGGGACAGGCCAGGCGCCCCACGGCCTTTCTCCTGAGATGTATTTTAAGTTCCTGTCAAAATGGTCAGGCTCTGGAGGCCAGAGAAGGCTCTAGAGAGTGAAGGTGAGTGCCGGGGTGGGGATATTTGTAGGTCAAAAGCGATCAAGTGTCAGCAATGTCGTGGTGTAGCCCCAGTGGCAGCCCCACTGTCCAGCCCTGGACCCTCTCCCCCCGGGCTCAGTGTCCCCACTCCCTCCACAGACCCTCACCTGCTCCTCTCCTCCCTCTCCTTCCTCTCGTAGATGGAGTGAAGCTTGTTGATTAAGAAGATTTTGTCTTCCCCCTCCTAGAAAAGCCAGAACACAAAGGGGAGAAGTCATCCATCAGCCCATCCAGAGCCAGCCTGTTCCCAAGTGCATTTGAGAGAAAACTCACGAGGTGCATTCAACATCACAAGCAGCAAAAAGGTAAAAGAAAAAGTAAAAGGTGAAAGGGCCACCAAACAAGGACAAGGAAAAACCAAGAGCCAGAAAGTGGGCATATGTGTAGATCTAAGCTTCCTAGTGGCCAAAGTAAAAAGGGAAATATAATCAGCAGCCCAGAGCCGGCCTGACTCAATGTAAAACCGGCCCTGCCACTTACTGGCTCTGCCTTGGGTTACTAACTCTCTGACCTCAGTGGCAGCATCTGGAAAGGGGGATAATAACACAAGGCACAGGGTTTACGTGAGTCTACTGCTGCCGCTGTAACGAGCTGTCAACTTTGTGGCTTAAACACCGCCAGTTTCTCAACTTTCAGTTCTGGAGGTGAGAAGTCTAAAATGAGTCTCACTGGGCTCCAATCAAGCATCATCAGGGCTATGCTCCTCCTGGAGGCTTCGGGGGAAGAGTCCCCTTCCTCGTCTTTTCCAGCTTCTAGAGGCCCCTGGACTCCTTGGCTCTCAGCCCTTTCCTCCACTTCAAAGCCAGCAATGGCCGCTCAAGTTCCGCTCACATGGCGCCACTCTGACCCTGACACTCCAGCCTCCGTTTTTCATCTCGAAGGACCCTGAGATCATGCTGGGTCACCATGATAATCCAGGGCCATCTCCTATCCCAAGCCAGCTACCTTCACAACCTTACTTCCCCCAGCCACACAACATATTCGCAGGCTCCATACAGTCTTAGGACGGGGACATCTTTGGGGCCAGTACTGGACTGACCCAGGGCTCTTTCGACAATGAAATGTGACAAGCAGAGGGGGCACTTAGCAAAGGACCTGCTGCACAGAAACCGAGCATCAGTGCTTGGGTCAGACCAGGATTCCCTGCCGGGAACCTTCACAAAGAGAACAGGAGTTCTGTCAAGAGCCACACGGATTGGCTCTGGGCACCTGGCAACCTGGCTCAGCCTAGGAGGGTCACTTAGAATACCTTTAAGAAGAGACCATGGGCCCTTATGCAACAAACTAAGTTGCTTCTATCGAGTTGCTGATGAGTGTGGAGGGGCCGTGTGCTTGAGCCATGCCGACCTGCTCGGGGAAAGCTCAGGCCGACGGCCCCAAAGCCTGCGGTCAGAGCTCCGCCTTGGGTAGACACTACAGCCAGCATCCCCCTGCAGAAAGGTCCTTCCCATCCCAGAGCAACAGTGGGTAGAGCTGGGATTCTCCCAGCACCACTCTGCATTCCCCACCCGGACCCACCTGGCCCTACCTGGCCCCTGGGGGCTCTGAAATGCCACCCAGTAGGGCAGGAGCCACTTCCCACTTCCAGTATCTATGGCCAGACAACCACCACAGCCAAGATGCCCGGCTTTCAGCTCTGTGTGGTGAAACGGGAAAGGCAGGAGATGGGACAGTGTGTACTGCAGTGTTTACAACCCAAGCAACGTGGGAGCCGTCCCATGAGCGCTTGGGACGAGCTGGGACGAGCTGCCTGGAGCCCTGGCTCCTGGCACCAACTATCCAGCAGCAGGGTCACATGGCTGCTGAGGCCCACGGGCTGCGCCCCACCATGCCCTCGCCTTGGCAGACACGAGCCGCTGATCCCGACAAGCACCTCCCTAGCCCTGGTGTGGAGCACGCCTAAGGACACTGGCACTCACCAGCCCCAGAGTAAAAACCTGCAGGAGGACAAACCGCAATGGGAGGGGACGGGGAACCCTGGGGGGAGGGCAGAGCCCAGCAGCAGGATGCAAGCCTGGAAAAGACACAAGGCCTGCTTCGCGGGGGCTGTTCCCCAGGGGAGAGGCCAGGCTGGGTGGCCCAGGGGGAAAAGTGCCTTGTCTCTAACTTGGTGGCTGCACAGTGGGCAAGAAGGTCCCCCTGGGGGGAGGGAGTGGGCATGGGGGCCAGCTGCCGGGCGCACACTCCTCCCGGGGGCTGCCCGTGGGGCATGGGGGCTGATCCCCTTCTGCAGCTCACTCCCATGCCACAGCATGAGGGCCTCATCACCTCACTCTGTCCCCCAGGCTGGAGTGCAGTGGCACAGTCATAGCTCACTGCAGCCTCAACCCGGGCTCAAGCGATCTCTTGCCTCAGCCTCCCAAGTAGCTGGGACTACAGGTGCATGCCAACATGCCCAGCTAACTTTTAAAATTTTTGCAGAGATGAGGTTTAGCTCTGTTGCCCAGGCTGGTCTCGAGCTCCTGGGCACCAGCCATCCTCCCACCTTGGCCTCCCAAAGTGTTGCGACTATAGGCGTGAGCCACTGTACCCAGCCAAACATTGTTTTCTTCATAAAAATGTTTTGGCTAGGTGTGATGGCTCACACCTGTAATCCTAGCACTTTGGGAGGCTGAGGTGGGCGGACTGCCTCAGGAGCTGGAGACCAGCCTGGGCAACACAGTGAAACCCCATCTCTACTAAAATTACAAAAAATTAGCTGGGTGTGGCAGCAGGTGCCTGTAGTCCCAGCTACTCAGGAGGCTGAGGCAGGAGAAACGCTTGAGCCCAGGAGGCAGAGCTTGCAGCAGTGAGCCGAGATTGCGCCACTGCACTCCAGCCTGGGCCACAGAGCGAGACTCTGTCTCCAAAAAAAAAGAAAGAAAAAGTTTTAAGTACTGACTGTCCCTCAACCTTACTCCCCCTATTTGTAAAATGAGTAAAGAGTCCATAGGGACCCAAAAGCCATTTCTGGGATCTCAGAAATCCTCACAGAGATTGTCTGAGCCCTCAGCGGGGCTACCCCTGGGGGCTGAAACCAACCCCACCCGCCAGAGTCCCGGTCCCAGTGGGGCCCTGGGGATCAGGAGCCTGGCTCTGTCTCACAGCTGCTTCGTCACTTGATCTGAAGTGCACATATTGATCAGGGTCACTTGTCTGGCAAACAAACCCTTTCATCAGCCAAGACCCACAGGAGAGGATGTACAGGGGGGTGGAGGGGAGCGTCACCCCCAGGCGATCAAGATGGGGGCTGAGGGCAGCCCAGGTCGGGCACTCACGTTGCTGATCTGCTCCTTGAGCAGGCAGATGACCCTCCGCTGGCCCCGCACCACCTGGATGTTGAGGTAGATCACGGCCCTGTGGGAGAGGGGCTGTCAGGTAGGGAGTGAGGGCTATCTCCCCAGGGCCGCCCCCCGCCCGCGGGACTCACAGCAGCAGGGCCGCCCCCCGCCCGCGGGACTCACAGCAGCAGGGCCGCCCCCCGCCC
>NW_022170232.1:0-954 GCF_008728515.1 Papio anubis | reverse complement strand
CAGAGTATCCTATAGATTTTTTCACTTATTTAACTTAATGTTTTAGCCAATAGTGACATATACACATATACATGATATATGTCATATGTATGACATAAGTTTTATAATATATATCATACATGATGCATATTTTATATACCTATATGATTAATTAGAAAATATATATATATGTATGTATTCTGGATGTTAATTCTTTAGAGACTTGGATGAATTCTTGAGAATATATGAAATAATATATCAATTTATATATATTCATACATATACCTATTGATATTATTTTACACATCTCATCTAAATGACAGATTAATTAGGAACTGCCCTCTACAGTCACATGACCCTGTACCCACTTGCTTGGTTCTATGAATTTCCAGTTCCTTCCAATAAGAGGTAACAATAAGAGGCGGTGTGTATTTCCCCACCCCTTGAGTCTGACCTATCCTATAACTTGCATTAGGTGATAGAATTTCCCAGAAGCGATGGTTGCCAGCTCTGAGCCTAGACATGAAAAGGCTTTGCACATGTCCACTCACTGCCTTGGGGTCGTGCCCTGTCCTGAGATGAACCCTGGGCTGGATGGCTGGAGGATAAAGAACTGCATGGGAGAAGGAGGCGCTCAGACAGATGCCCCATGGACATACTGAAGCAGAGCTGCCTCACTGCCCCACATGCACATGAGAGCCCGGCCAGGAACAGAAGGACTGGACTGAGTTCAGGCTGAGCCCAGGCTAATTTTCTAACCATGGAATCTTGAGCTCAATAAATACTTTTTCAGCCTTTGTGTTAACTGGGTTTGTCTTATAACCTGAGGTGTTGGAATAAATATGGTCTCCTACACATAAAAATAAAGATGAACAACCACCTCATAAAAAAAAAAAAGGCAGAGTTAAACAAACAATTCACAAAGACAAAATTCTAAGAGAATAAATATAAGGAATTTATACTACATAAATATAC
>NW_022170230.1:0-960 GCF_008728515.1 Papio anubis | reverse complement strand
GGCAGAGGTTGCAGTGAGCCGAGATTGCACCACTGCACTCCAGTCTGGGCGACAGAGTGAGACTCCATCTCACACACACACACAAAAGAATGTTTTTGCTGTCAGGCGAGGTGGCTCACGCCTGTAATCCTAGCACTTTGGGAAGCTGAGACGGGCAGATCACCTGAGTGGGAGTTCGAGACCAGCCTGACCAACATGGAGAAACCCCATCTCCACTAAAAATACAAATTAGCCGGGCGTGGTGGCACATGCCTGTAATCTCAGCTGCTCGGGAGGCTGAGGCAGGAGAATCGCTTGAACCCAGGAGGCAGAGGTTGCAGTGAGCCGAGATCGCACCATTGCACCCCCAGCCTGGACAACAGGAGCAAAATTCCGTCTCAAAAAAAAAATGTGTTTGCCTATCTATATTTAAGAAATATTACCTTGTCATATACAAATGCTCAAAAACATTTAAAGGAAC
The DNA here is from genome assembly GCF_008728515.1 of Papio anubis. NCBI lineage: Eukaryota > Metazoa > Chordata > Mammalia > Primates > Cercopithecidae > Papio > Papio anubis. The sequence goes on along the minus strand of NW_022170230.1, from coordinate 500 downwards.
TTTCTATTAGGAAAAAATTCAAACATACATAAAAGTAGAGACCGGGCATGGTGTCTCACACCTGCAATCCCAGCACTTTGGGAAGCCGAGGCGGGAGGATCACCTGAGTTTGGGAGTTCGAGACCAGCCTGACTAACATGGAGAAACCCCGTCTCCACTAAAAATACAAAATTAGCCGGGCGTGGTGGCACACGCCTGTAATCCCAGCTACTCGGGAGGCTGAGGCAAGAGAATCACTTAAACCCAGGAGGTGGAAGTTGCAGTGAGCTGAGATCACACCACTGCACTCCAGCCTGGGCGACAGAGCAGGACTCTGTCTCAAAAAACAAACAAACAAACAAACAAAAACTGGATGCGGTGGCTCACGCCTTTGGGAGGCCTCCTAGCACTTTGGGAGGCCAAGGCAGGCGGATCACCTGAGGTGAGGAGATCAAGACCAGCCTGACCAACATGGAGAAACCCCGTCTCCACTAAAAATACAAAATTAGCCGGGCGTGGTG
>NW_022170229.1:0-961 GCF_008728515.1 Papio anubis | reverse complement strand
CTTCCTTCCTTCCTTCCTTCCTTCCTTCCTTCCTTCCTTCCTTCCTTCCTTTTCTTTTCTATTTTCTTTTCTTTTCTTTTCTTTCTCTCCTTCCTTCCTTCCTCCCTCCCTTCCCTTCCCTTCCCTTCCCTTCCCTTCCCTTCCCTTCCCTTCCCTTCTTTACTTTCTTTACTTTCTAGGTTCTTTGCTTTCTAGGTACTTTCTTTACTTTCTAGGTGCTTTCTAAGTAGTTTCTTCAGGTTTACTTTCTAGGTTTACTTTCAGGTTTACTTTTCTGGGTTTACTTTCAGGTTTACTTTCTAGGTTTACTTTCAGGTTTACTTTCTAGGTACTTTCTTTACTTTCTAGATACTTTACTTTCTAGGTACTTTACTTTCTAGGTTCTTTACTTGCTAGGTTCTTTACTTTCTAGATACTTTCTTTTCTTTCTTTCTTTCTTTCTTTCTTTCTTTCTTTCTTTCTTTCTTTCTTTCTTTCTTTCTGTCTTTCTTTCTCTTTCTTTCTTTTTCTTTCTCTCTCTCCTTCCTTCCTTTCTCTCTCTCTCTTTCTTTCCCTTCCTTCCTTCCTTCCTTCCTTCCTTCCTTCCTTCCTTCCTTCCTTCCTTCCTTCCTTCCTTCCTTCCTTCCTTCCTTCCATCTCTCTCTCTCTTCCTTCCCTTCCCTTCCCTTCCTTTCTTTACTTTCTTCCTTTACTTTATTTACTTTCTAGGTTCTTTGCTTTCTAGGTACTTTCTTTACTTTCTAGGTACTTTCTAAGTGCTTTCTTCAGGTTTACTTTCTAGGTTTACTTTCAGGTTTACTTTTCTGGGTTTACTTTCAGGTTTATTTTCTTTACTTTTCTGGGTTTACTTTCAGGTTTATTTTCTAGGTTTACTTTCAGGTTTGCTTTCTAGGTACTTTCTTTACTTTTTAGGTACTTTACCTTCTAGGTTCTTTACTTTCTAGGTACTTTCTTTACTTTC
>NW_022170228.1:0-962 GCF_008728515.1 Papio anubis | reverse complement strand
AGGTCAGGAGTTCAAGACCAGCCTGACCAATATGGTGAAACCCTGTCTCTACTAAAAATACAAAAATTAGCTGGGCGTGGTGGCACATGCCTGTAATCCTAGCTACTCAGGAGGCTGAGGCAGGATAATCACTTGAACCTGGGAGGTGAAGGTTGCAAGGAACACAGCTTGCACCACTGCACTCCAGCCTGGGTGGCAGAGCGAAACTCTGTCTCCAAAAAAAAGAGAGAGATTTTAACCCAGTAGGGAAGTAGAGATCAGAAGGTACAGACTTGAGATAGGGCCTGTAGTTAAGAGAGTGCAGTAGTCCAGGCAAGAGGAAAGAGGGCCTGAACTAGGGTGCTTGAGGCAAAGTTGGAAACTAAGAGGTACAGATTGTTTCAGTGATCTTTCACTTGCAAGTGAGGAAAACTTTGGTTTAAATAATAATAGACATTATTGGCCACATCAGCGAAAACTCCAGAGGCAATGTTAACTTCAGGCAGAGCTGTATCTAGCGGTTCGAATAATGTTTCCAAGGACCCATTTTTTTCTATATGTCTCTTTTCTGCCTTCTATGGTCTGCCTTTACCCTTAGACTCCACTTTGTGGCTCTCTGGCAACTCTAGGATCTCCTCCCCTCTGCTCATAGAAAAATGACTTCTGGTTGGGCCTGGTGGTTCACACCTGTAATCCCAGCACTTTGCGAGGCCAAGGTGGGTGGATCACCTGAGGTCAGGAGTTCAAGACCAGCCTGGCCAACATGGTGAAATTCCATCTCTACTAAAAAATAAACACATTAGCTGGGCGTGGTGGTGCGTGCCTGTAATCCCAGCTACTCAGGAGGCTGAGGCAGGAGGATCGCTTGAATCTCGGAGGTGGAGGTTGCAGTGAGCCGAGATCATCCCACTGCACTCCAGCCTGGGTGATATAGCAAGACACAGTCAAAAAAAAGAAGAAAGAAAGAAAGAGAGAGAAAGAGA
>NW_022170227.1:0-962 GCF_008728515.1 Papio anubis | reverse complement strand
AAAAAAAAAAAAAAAAAAAAAAGTCACTTCTGACCTTACCAGTAAGAGAAATCTGCTTCAGATCATTTTATTGTTCATTATGTATTATGGTATCATTCCTAGGCTGAGCTGCTTCCCAGATGTACTTATCAAACATTTTCATGCATTATATATGGCCCAAGAACTTTAGAATGTGGGTCAAGGTGGAGTTACGGTTTTTTTAGTTGTGGTAAAAACTATATAACAACATTTACTTTTTCTTTTCCTTTTTTTTTTTTTTCCAAGACAGGGTCTTACTCTGTCATCCAGGCAGGAGTGCAGTGGCATGATCACAGCTCACTGCAGCCTCAACTTCCTGGTTCAGGCAATTCTCCCTCCTCAACCTCCCAAGTAGCTGGGACAACAGGCACCTGCCACCCCACCTGGCTAATTTTTGTGTTTTTTGTAGAGACAGGGCTTTTCCATATAGTCCAGGCTGGTCTCGAACTCCTGGGCTCAAGCTATCTGCCCGCCTTGGCCTCCCAAAGTGCTGTGATTAAAAGCATGAACCACCGTATCTGGCTTTAATCATTTTTAACTGTCCATTTCAGTGACATTAAGGGCATTCACAATGCTGTGTATCATCAGCATTGTGTTACTACTAGTAGTATTACTACTATCTAATTCTAGAACTTTTTCATCATCCCATACGGAAACTCTGTACCCCTTTTTTTTTTTTTTTTTCTTTTTTTTTTTTTTTTTTGGAGACGGAGTCTCGCGCTGTGTCACCCAGGCTGGAGTGCAGTGGCGCGATCTCGGCTCACTGCAAGCTCCGCCTCCCAGGTTCAGGCCATTCTCCTGCCTCAGCCTCCGAGTAGCTGGGACTACAGGCGCCCGCCACCACGCCCGGCTAGTTTTTCGTATTTTTAGTAGAGACGGGGTTTCACCATGTTAGCCAGGATGGCCTCGATCTCCTGACCTCGTGATCCGCCCGCCTTGGCCTC
>NW_022170226.1:0-965 GCF_008728515.1 Papio anubis | reverse complement strand
TTTTTTATTTATTTTTTTTTTTTTGAGATGGAGTCTGGCTCTGTCACCCAGGCTGGAGTGCAGTGGTCGGATCTCAGCTCACTGCAAGCTCCGCCTCCCGGGTTTACGCCATTCTCCTGCCTCAGCCTCCCGAGTAGCTGGGACTACAGGCGCCTGCCACCTCGCCCGGCTAGTTTTTTTTTGTATTTTTTAGAAGAGACGGGGTTTCACCGTGTTAGCCAGGATGGTCTCGATCTCCTGACCTCGTGATCCGCCCATCTCGGCCTCCCAAAGTGCTGGAATTACAGGCTTGAGCCACCGCGCCCGGCCAATTTTTTGTATTTTTAGTAGAGACGGGGGTTTCACCGTGTTAGCCAGGATGGTCTTGATCTCCTGACTTTGTGATCCGCCCGCCTCAGCCTCCCGAGTAGCTGGGACTACAGGCGCCCGCCACCTCGCCCGGCTAGTTTTTTGTATTTCTTAATAGAGACGGGGTTTCACCGTGTTAGCCAGGATGGTCTCGATCTCCTGACCTCGTGATCCGCCCGTCTCGGCCTCCCAAAGTGCTGGGATTACAGGCTTGAGCCACCGCGCCCGGCCCAGAGTGTCCTCTTTAAAGTCATGGATCCTAATACGTGAAAATCCAGACTTAAAGCAAATAAACCAGGGGCTAATTATAATTACTCAAATTAAATAACGATTCTTTTGTCTTCCAAGGGGATTTCTGGGAGTCTGTCTGTCTTTCTCTTTCTTTCTTTCTTTCTTTCTCCTTCCTTCCTTCCTTCCTTCCTTCCTTCCTTCCTTCCTCCCTCCCTCCCTCCCTCCCTCCCTCCCTCCCTCCCTTCCTTCCTTCCTTCCTTCCCTTTCCTTCCCTTTCCTTCCCTTCTTTTCTTTCTCTTTCTTTCCTTTCTTTCCTCTCTTTCTTTCCTCTCCTTCCTCCCTTCCCTTCCTCCCTCCCTTCCCTCCCTCCCTCCCTCCCTCCCTCC
>NW_022170225.1:0-28535 GCF_008728515.1 Papio anubis | reverse complement strand
ATGGATGGATGGATGCATGGATGGATGGATGGATGGATGCATCGATGCATGGATGGATGGATGGATGGATGGATGCGTGGATGGATGCATGGAAGGATGGAAAGGGCTATTCAGGAGCATCTATGAGATGAACCTGCAAGAAGCTCTCAGAGATAACTGAGAACACACTTTTAGATTTCCAGCAAGAAAGCCCCTGGAATATTATGCCACAATAACTTGGTTATGAATAGGAATTATAATTTCATTTTGTCATCACAGTTGGAAGACATTTGATTTATATTCAGGTGCTCCACTAAGCAATGTGAGGATGGCAGAGAACTAACAATGGCCTCTGGTTCTCTCGTGGATTCTTTGATTAAATGCTACATCACAATACTCCTGATGGTTCAGAGAACAATACCATGCAAAGCTGGGTTCTCAAACTTAAGCATGTATCAGAATCACCTGGAAGGTCTGTTAAAAAACACTTACTGGGCTCTTATCTCGACATTCCTGATTCAGCAGGTCTGGATATGGTCCAAGAATCTGCATTTATTTATTTTTATTTTATTTATTTATTTATTTATTTATTTTGAGACAGAGTCTCACACTGTTGCCAGGCTACAGTGCAGTGGCGCGATCTCAGCTCACTGCAATCTCTGCCTCCCAGGTTCAAGCAATTCTCCTGTGTCAGCCTCCCAAGTAGCTGGGACTACAGGCGCATGCCACAATGCCCAGCTAATTTTTGTATTTTTAGTAGAGACGAGGTTTCACCATGTTGGCCAGGATGGTCTCAATCTCTTGACCTCGTGATCCGCCCGCCTCAGCCTCCCAAAGTGCTGGGACAACATGCGTAAGCCACCGCAACTGGCCCAAGAATCTGCATTTCTAACAAATTCCCAGACAATATTGATGCAGCTGATCTGGGGACCACATCTTGAGAACTACTGATGTAGAGAAATATGGACATTGAAACATGGGCATCAATGACTGTGTTGAAAGTAATTTAGAAGATTCTGAATATGAAGAAGCTTCAAGAACATCTTAACCAATTTAGTTCCCACTGCTAGTTTCTTTGGTATGCATGCAACAGAGCTATGCATGATAAACATTCATTTCTAAATAAATCTATTATAGCTCATTCAAGAATAAAATAAAAATTTATAAGGAATAAGAAAGCATTGTGTGATAGTTTAATGGTTAGGTGTAGTGGTACATAAAGTAATGGTGTACCTTAATTTATTTATTTTATTTTATTTTATTTATTTATTTATTTATTTATTTATTTATTTTTTTGAGATGGAGTCTCACTCTCTCACCCAGGCTGGAGTGCAGTGGCACCATCTTGGCTCACTGCAACCTCTGCCTCCCGGGTTCAAACGATCCTCCTGCCTCAGCCTCCCGAGTAGCTGGGATTACAGGTGTGTGCCACCACGCCTGGCTAATTTTTTGTACTTTTAGTAGAGATGGGGTTTTGCCATGGGGGCCAGGCTGGTCTCAAACTCCTAGCCTCAAGTGATCCGCCCACCTCGGCCTCCCAAAGTCCTGGGATTACAGGCGTGAGCCACCGCACCCGGCCAATGGTGTACCTTAAAATTAATAATGCTTTAGATTTGATGAAATAGGGTATGAACAGAGAAATGAGAGAAGCTAACTCTATCTTAGAGGCAGGGAAGGGGACAGTGGAGAGTATAAACCAAAAAGTACCTGCGACAGGTCTCAATCAATTTAGAAGCTTATTTTGCTAGGGTTAAGAACGTGCCTGGAAGAAAGGAACACAAAAAGACATACTATCGTCTGTTTGTTTCTCCAAAGATAATTTTGAGGGCTTCAGTATTTAAAGGGGAAAAGCAGACTGGAGAGGAAAGAGGGAGAGTTTGGTCATATTACTGAACCCATGTGTTGCAAGAGAAAAAAGGAGCAGGTGGGGGAATAGTTAATGATGTATTCACCTTGTGCTCAGTATATTGGCACTTTACATAAGATAAAATGAATATACAGTAGCTACCTGTGAAGATACCTGACCTTTTATCTGTAGCCATCTGCTTGACTCCGCTTTCAGCTTAATTTTTTTTCCTTTTGGAATAGTGAATTGGGGTCCTGAGACTTTATTTTCCTTTCACAAGAGCTAATCAAGGAAGGATATGCAAAAGAATGGCACTTGAAGGATGTGGCCAGGAGTAGAGTGGCAAGAAACAAAAGGGCATTCCAGGCGGGGTGCGGTGGCTCACACCTGTAATCCCAGCACTTTGGGAGGCCAAGGCGAGCAGATCACTTGAGATCAGAAGTTCAAGACCAGCCTGACCAACATGAGGAAACTCCATCTCTACTAAAAATACAAAAATTAGCCAGGCATGGTGGCGGGTGCCTATAGTCCCAGCTACTCGGGAGGCTAAGCAGGAGAATTGCTTGAACTCGGGGGGCAGAGATTGCAGTGAGCCGAGATCACGCCACTGCACTCCAATCTGGGTGACAGAGCGAGACTTTGTCTTAAAAAAAAAAAAAAAAAAAGAAACACATTCCAGGTTGAGAGAATCACATGTGCAAAGGCATGAAAGGCTAGAAGTAGCATGTGGAGTTCAGGGAAACAGAAAATGTATCAGGGAAGGTGGAAAGGCTGAAGCAGAAGGGTAGGAAATTAGGCTGGAGAAGTGGAGTGGGACCAGAGTGAGGTGAGATTTATGCACCTACTAAGTAAGTGTATTTAGCCTGTAAAATATTCATGGGGTTGTGGGGCAGAGGTGTAATGGGCCCAGAGTCATCTTTCAGAAAGTTCGGCAAGGTGGAGGATGGGACAGAAGGACAACAAGTTAGGAGACTATTGCAGTTATCCCAGATCAGTTGCCTGTGGAACAGAGAGGTTGAGTAACTTTCCCAAAGTCACACAGCTAATAATTGGCAGAGCCAGGATTTGAACCCAGGGATTCTGACTCTGCAGCCCACATTCTGTAATAGCATAACTACTGAGTAAAGCCATCCTTGCATTGTTACAAAGGAATATCTGAGGCTGGGTAATTTATACAGAAGAGGTTTAACTGGCTCGTGGTTCTGCAGGCTTTACAGGAAGTTGACATCTGCTTGGTTTCTGGGAAGGCCTAGGAAGCTTCCAAACATGGCAGAAGGTGAAGGGAAAGTAGGTGTCTCATGGTGAGGGCAGGAGCAAGAGAGAGGAGGGGAGGAGTCATACACTTTTAAACAACCAGATCTCCCGAGAATTCACTCACTATCACCAGGACAGCACCAAGGAAATGGCACTAAACCAGCCACAAAAAATCCACCCCCATGATCCAATCACCTCCCACCAGGCCCCACCTCCAACACCAGGGATTACATTTCAAGATGAGATTTAGAGGGAACAACGTCCAAACTATGTCAACCACTTTGGCCTGAGCATTAGGTAGCACCACTTGTCTCTCTTGATCAACTCTTGCCTCTACAACCCCACCCCTAGAAGATCACTAGGGAGAAAGATCAGGAAACCTCACTGCATGCAGGCTGGGCCAGTGGGATGTTGAGAGCCCAACGAACCTACTATGTACGTTCACGGCCTTGACAATCCCAATAGCCAGTTAATTCCACCATGCTCCAAACACCCAAGGAAGTCTCTTGTTCATCTTGCTTTCGCACACTGTTTTCTCTAACTGTCTTTACAGGTGACTTCACTTGCTGTCTCCACTTCTTCACCTCGTGCTTTTTCCTCAATCCACTTTGGGCTTACACCATTATAACCACAACCTCCACCACCTTCCCTATCATTATTGGCATCACCACCATCTTCACCTCCTCTATCAACATAACCACCCCCTTCACTATTTTCACTCCCGTCATCATCACCACTGCTATCACAGACTTCATCACCCTCACAACAATCACCTTCACTACAGCTGTCACCATCAATCACTATCATCACCACCATCTCTGAAAACATCACCATCCTGTTACCACCACCATCGCTACTACCATCACCGTCACTTTCGTCACCTTCAGCACCATCGCAACCAGCATCATCACCACCATCATCACCACCACGACCTTTACCACCACCATCGCTACTGCCACTACCATGATTACCACCGTCACCACTACAACCGTTTTATCACCATCATCACCACCACAACCGTTATTATCATCATCATCATCATAGCCATATTAGATATGAGTTCTAAATTTCTTCTCAAAGAATTAATATGTCAGTACATTCAATTCTTTGCCTTCTACTTTTAAATTTAACTTCCTTGTAAAGTAACCTTTTTCGATCACCTGCTCCACCCTGACTCATTCGAATCACCTACTCCACCCTAACGCATTCTGATCACCTGCTCCACCCTAACTCATTCCGATTACCTGCTACCTGCTCTGCCCTGACTCCCGCCAAACCTCTCACCCCGTCATTCTCTTTAAATTAGCCAATCGGAATTAGTTTAGCCTGTGCGGTCTAATCCTAGCCAACAGGGGAACGACACAGCAGCAGGGGCCACGTGTGTCAGAGATAAGAACCCCTTCCCCTCCCTGGGCCAAATGTCCGCTCGCCATTGTTCCATCTGTAAGGGCGCACCCTTCTATGTAGAAGTAACTTGCCTCACTGAGAATTAAAAGGAAAATTTTATATTTGAGTGCCATTTCTTTCGTGGCACCGAAACTTTATACATAGCAACCACTACCACAACCACTATCGTCAACATCATCATCATCGCCACCACCAGCACCTTCACTACTGTAATTGTTCTTGCTAAGAATACAAACAACCAGGCCAGACGTGGTGGCTCACACCTGTAATCCCAGCACTTTGGGAGGCCGAGGCAGGCGGATCATGAGGCCAGGAGATCGAGACCATCCTGGCTAACATGGTGAAACCCCGTCTGTACTAAATAAACAAACAAACAAACAAACAAAATTAGCACGGCATGGGGGCAGGCACCTGTAGTCCCAGCTACTCGGGAGGCTGAGGCAGGAGAATGATGTGAACCCGGGAGGCGGAGCTTGCAATGAGCTGAGATCGCACCACTGCACTCCAGCCTGGGTGACAGAGCCAGACTCCCTCTCAAAAAAAAGAATACAAACAACCTCCTTGCAGCTCTGTCCTGTGGATATTTTTCAGTCTTAATTCAGTGTGATCTCTTTCCTTTACCTCCATAATACCATACTCCATTCATTTCCCACCCTCACCTCCCATCTCTCTGGCCATTCTTGTCCTGTCTCCTCTAATAGCTACACCTCCATTCCTTTATTTTATTTTTATTTCTTTTCTATTGCCTTTGCACAAATTGACATTCCCTGAGTTTTTAAATGAGTTACTCAGGGTTCTTTTTCCACTCTATAATCTCTCCCTAAATGATTTAATCCATGACCGTGTCTTCAGTTGCCACCAGGGCTACTTCCTTGCCGTGGTTTTTTTGTTTGTTTGCTTGTTTGTTCATTTTTGTTTCTTTTGTTTTTGTTTTGAGATGGAGCGTCACTCTTTTTGCCCAGGCCGGAGTGCAATGGCACGATCTCAGCTCACTGCAACCTCACATGCCACCACGCCCGCCTAATTTTTGTATTTTTAGTAGAGACAGGGTTTCACCATGTTGGCCAGGCTGGTCTCAAACTCCTGACCTCAGGTGATCTACCCACTTCAACCTCCCAAAGTGCTGGGATTACAGGCATGAGCCACCACGCCCAGCCTTCTTGCAGTGTTTTAATAAACAACCTAAACAGCTTTACCAGTGCCTGGAGATGTTTAAGATCTCAGCTTGGTTTGAGCCTGCAGGGTAAAACATACAGCCGGCGATGTCACAGAGCAGTCAAGGCACTCTGGATTTCTAAGTTGGGACAGAGAAAAAGTCAAAATCTGCAGGACTCTAGAGGAGACAAATGTGAATATTAAGGTGGAAAGCATTCTAGAAAGCATCAACAGCACATGCAAAGGCCCTGGGGTGGGAAAAAACTTGATGTGTTCAAGAAATGAAGAGACCTCTGTGTCCCATGTACAAGAAGCACAAGGGACAGTCATAGTAAATCAGGCTGAAGATGTGGATGAGGAAAAACCATGGAGGGGCTGACAGGCCATAGTAGTGATACAGGAGCTAAAAAGACATTATTTAGGCAACTGGTGAGACTAAGAGAGTCCTCAGTAAGGCTTCCCTGATAAAAAAAAAAAAGCAGCCCCAAAATTATTTCTTTTCATCTTTACCTCCCCGACCAATATAACCACCACCTTTGCTATTTTCACTCCCATCATCAATCACCACTGCTGTCACAGCCTTCATCGCCATCACCATCACCACAACAACCACCTTCACTGCAACTGTCACCTTCAATCACCATCATCACCATCTCTGAAAATATCACCATAATGTAACCGCCACCATCGCTACTACCATCGCCATCACTTTCATCACCTTCACCATCATCGCAACCATCATCACCATCATCATCATCTCTTCCTTCATCGTCACCACCACCACCTATACCTCCACCATCACTACCGCCACGATTATGATTACCACCATCACCATCACCACCGCAACCGTTACCACCATCATCATCATCATCACCACCACAACAAACAGCGGTCTGTAGAATCGAGCTACAAACATAAATAAGCAAGCTGGAAGTTTGCGAAGGTCAATGCAGCAGCCGTGCCAATAGGAAAAGGCTCCTTGGGGGCCAGGCAGGTACAACATGGAGGTTCCCTCTTCCCTTTTCTTTATCACCATGTGTGCAGTATAAAAGCGGGCAACATGGTGCCAGCCAGGTAGAGACTCCATCTGCATAATAAAAGATGAGGATGGGGCGGCCAGCTTCTTTGTGTGCTATGCAAACAGCACAGCCAGTCCGACCAATCTCTCGGGCCCTATGTCAATCAGACAGCTCCTCCGCAAGCTTGGCTGTAAAACCCCATGTATCTCACCACGAGACCGGAAGACCCGCTTGGGAGCCCCTCTCTCTCTGCAGGATAGAGCTTTTCTCTTTTTTCTCTTCTCTTGCCTATTAAACTTCTGCTCCTAAACTGTTTTTTTTTTTTTGGTTTTTGTTTTTGTTTTTAGATGAAGTCTCACTCTTGTCACCCAGGCTGGAATGCAGTGGCACAATCTTCGTTCACTGCAGCCTCTGCCTCCCGGGTTCAAACAATTCTCTTGCCTCAGCCTTCTGAATAGCTGGGATCACAGGCATACACCACCATGCCCAGCTAATTTTTGTATTTTTAGTACAGACAGGGTTTCACCATGTTGGCCAGGATGGTCTCGAACTCCTGACCTCAGGTGATCCACCCATCTCAGCCTCTCAAAATGCTGGGATTACAGGGGTGAGCCACTGTGCTCGGCCTTAAATTCATTTCTTGTGCGTCCACATCCTTAATTTCCTTGACATGAGAGGATGAACCCCAGACAGTGACACTGCTTTAGTAGGAAGTCTGGTGTTTTAAGTCTAATGGAGAACTTTAGAAGAGTTTTCAGCAGGGGAGGCCAGGTGCCATGGCTCACACCTGTAATCCCAACACTGGGAGGCTGAGGCAGGATTGCTTAAGCCCAGGAGTTCAAGACAAGCCTGGGCTACAAAGTGAGACCCTGGTCTCTCTTCAAAAAAAATAATAAAACTAAAAAAAAAATTAGCCAGGCGTGGTGGCATGCACCTGTAGTCCTAACAATTCAGAGGACTGAGGTGGGAGGATCGCTGGAGCCCAGGAGTTTGAGGTTGTAGTGAGCTATGATTGTGTCACAGCACTCCAGCCTGGGTAATAAAGCAAGACCCAAATAAATAAATAAATATTTGTTGGAGGAAGGATAGATTTAGAGACCTTTTCTCCCAAATCCTGTGACTGGTTAGGGTTGGTCCAAATAACCAAATAATGTATTACCTTCTATGAGACTTTGGGACTCTTAACTTCTTCTGGCTCAGCAATCATATCCAGTAAGTATCATCTACTGGGCGAAGAGAAAGATATGCGAAAATGACTCCTCTGGAAACTTCAGATACCAACACGGATGCCCTAAAATCTGGTTTACCCAGCTCAAAACCACAGGGTTATTTAAGATTTATTTTGGTCCCAAAGGCACTTCCTCATCCTCAGGCAATGTGATGTAACTTACAGGGCATTTCTTTGTTAGGGTTTACCAACTCAATCATCCTAAAGGTGATCAACAATATGCTAAGCAGAAAAGGTACAGCAAATAAACGAAAAGCAGAACCATGAGTCTGATGGCGAAAGAGGGGAAGCAGTTCGCTTTTCTGATAGTAATTTCATGAGTCAGCTGACCTGAGATACATACATCAATCCTCATGAGATTTCTTCAGCAAGGAAAAGTGGTTGGCTTACGGCACAGTAGGGAGCTTCCAGGGCTGGCTGGCGTGGGATACCTGTACCACAGGAATGCAGGGGTCATCCCTTCTTCCAGGTATGTGTGACTGTAGCAATGACTGAGACTTAACCTATCCCCCAGTCAGGGGCCACTTTGTTCAACAATTGGTTTTCTCCTCCTCTTTCTTCTGCTCTGAACATCTCACCTTTTCCCTTTGGAGTATGGTTTCCTTCCTGACTACCCTATTCAAAGTATGCTCTCAAATATCCCTAAAATGTTCCTTACCCAATCTGGTAGCTTGGTTTTTTGTTTGTTTTGTTTGTTTGTTTTGTTTTGTTTTTTGAGATGGAATCTTGCTGTCACCCAGGCTGGAGCACAGTGACACGATCTTGGCTCACTGCAACCTCTGCCTCCCGGGTTCAAGTGATTCTCCTGCCTCAGCCTCCTGACTAGCTGGGATTCCAGGCACACATCACCACACCTGGCTAATTTTTGTATTTTTAGTAGAGACGGGGTTTCACCATGTTGCCCTGGCTGGTTTCAAACTCCTGACCTCAGGTGATCCGCCTGCCTCGGCCTGCTAGGATTACAGGCATGAGCCACCGCACCCAGCCTCTAATAGATTGTTCATCTTCCCCTTGGCGAGTTTTGTTTTCTAACTGATGTCCTCTCCTTCTTGATAACTTCTGCAACCTAGCCCTGCCCTGACTTTTTTCCTTTTTCTCTTGCTATTCTTTCTTCTCCCTCCTTTATCAGTTTCCTGTGACAAGAAAATAAATGATAATTTTATTATTAATTTTAGAGGTCATTATATTAAGTGAAATAACTCAGACACCAAAAGACAAATGCCTCATGTTCTCGTTTATCAGTGGGAGCTAAATAATGTGGACACATGGACAGAGAGAGTAGAATGATAAGACGATGAAGACTGGGAAGGCAGAGGGAGTAGAAGGAGAGTGGAAAATGAGAAGTTACCTAATGGGTATACATGTGCATCATTTGGATGGTGGATACTCTAAAAGTCTTGACTTCACCACTGCGCAATCGATGCATGCAACAAAATTACATTTGTATCTCATAAATTTATACAAACAAAATAATAATAATCAACATTTTTGAAAACTCACTATGCATCTTACATGTACTAATCTGTTGCATCATCAGTACGCTCATGGGGTATCCTCATCTTACAGCTGAGAAAACCGGGACACAGAGAGGTTATGTTATTTGTCCAACATCACACAGCTAGTAAATAACTGGGATTTGAACCCAAACCGTCTGTCTCCGGATCTTTGCTATAATGCTCCTCCCACAGGATCCTTCCTGGGAAGTCTTCTGTTTTTCCACTCCCTCTCCCTATAGGAATCTCATAATTCCATGGCTTCAACCACCATCTCTGTACAGATGAAATCCATCTTTCCAGCTCCAGATGAATTAACAATATGGACAGTCCCAATATCAATCAAAGCTTATATTTATTAAGCAGCTACTTTAGCCTGACATTAGGCTTAAATTGCTTTACATTGTCACACAGCATCTCCACATTACAGATGATACATTGCATCATAGAGAGGTTGTGTGAATTGCTCAAAGCCTCACAGCTATTCTGCTGCAGAGGCAGTTGATAGGCCATAAATTTGATCAAAATAATACAAGCTACATTTAAATCCTAATGCCGTGTCTCCCTCACCTTTGCAACCCCTAGCATAGCATCTTATATATAAGAGGTGTTTCAGTATATGTGGAATTAAACGTGAATGAAGCCTGCCTTGTTGCAACTGGAGACAGAGTCCTCAACACTTCTGAGGTGGATTATCAGTGAATTTCTGTTATCCAGGAACTTTTAGCCCATATCACTAGATGGTACAGGCAAGGATGAAGATATGAGCATTGGGTCAAGAATTAGGATTCTAGGGTTGGGCATGGTGGCTCATACCTATAATCCCAGAGCTTTGGCAGGCCAAGGCAGGAAGATTGTTGGAGCCAGGAGTTCGAGACCAATCTGAGCAACATAGCAAGACTCTGTCTCCACGAAATACTAAAAAAAAAAAAAAAAAAAAAATTAGCCAGGCCTGGTGGCACACATCTGTAGTCCCAGCTACCCTGGAGGCTGAGGTGGGAGGATTGCTTGAGCTCAAGAGTTCAAGGTTACAGTGAACTGTGATTGCATCACTGCACTCCAGCCTGAGCAACAGAGCTCAAATGATAATATAGGCAGCAAGCCAGAGCAATTAGGCAACAAGAAAGAAAGAAAAAGCATCCAAATGGGAAAGGAGGAACTCAAATGGTGACAGAGGCAGCCAGCGTCGGTGGAGGACTTTCTGCCTGACATTGTGCTCCATGCAGTCCCTCATTTGGGTCATCTCCAAAACCCCACAAAGTAGGTCATACTGCCACCCTATTTCACATCAGGAAACTTAGTGAGGTTAAACAACTTACCCAAATTTCCCCAACTAGTGTGCCAGCCACTTAACCCCAGGGGGCCCGTTTCCTTATCTGCAAAATGAGTCAGTGGATGATTTCTAAAGTTTCTTAGAACTCTGGGATTCTGACACACCAATGACTCTTCAGAAACCCTAACTTAAGACACATGCCCAAATTAGTGAGTAATTTGCTGGTTAGACTAAAGACTAATCTCTACCAAACTAAAGACTAATCTCTACCAAAAAAAAAAAAACTTTTAATTAGCCACGAGTGGTATCTCATGCATGTAGCCCAGGAGTGCAAGGCTATAGTGAGCTATGATTGCACCACTCCAACTGGGGCAACAGAAAGAGAACCTGCCTCAAAAAAATAAAAATACAAATAAAAAATGTAGGAGGAAGGGGACTTTAAAGGAAACATCAGCCTGATGTTAAGCCCAGCTGAGACTATTCAAAATGTTCTATGAATGCAATTGCATAAGTAACTGATAACAAACCGGACCTGGCGTCTTCTTAGGGGAAGAGTGAGAATTATGGGAAGAAAAATAACAGTCCCCCGAAAGACATCCACATCCTAATCCCTGGAACCTGTTAATATGTTACCTTACATGGTAAAAGAAACTTTGCAAATGTTGATTAAGCTAAGAATCTTAATATGGGGGTAGTACCCTGAATTTTCCAGGGGGCCTAATATAATAATCACAAAGGTCCTCTTAAGGGAAGGTGGAAGATCAGGAAGACAAGAAGATCCCATGCTGCTGGATTTAAAGAAGGGGGAAGTGTCTGTGAGCCAAGAATTGCAGGTAGCTTCTAGAAGCTGGAAAAGGCAAGGAGACAGATTCTCCCCTAGAGCTTTCAAAAGAAACCAGCCCTGCTAACATTGTTGATTTTAGCCTATAGAGGCTGATTTAAGACTTCTGACCTCCAGACCTGCAAGAGAATAAATCAGTGTTGCTTTAAGCCACTACATTCATGGTAATTTGTGACAGCAGCAATTGGAAACTCAAGAGAGGGATCCAGAAAGATTTAGATTGCTCCCACTGCCACTCTTGAAGAGTCACACAGTTAGCCCCCAGGGCCTCTTCTCCAAAATCCTGCCATTGGTCTGCACTGCCCTAAATGACCAAGTCACATATCACTCTGTACTGGACTTTGAGGCTCCAGTCAGATCTGGTGAGTGGCATCTGCCAGGAGAAAAAGGACAAGTCACTATCACAATAAACATGCCAACCTAGTATTTACAATCTGAACAGCACTTCCATGCGTGTAGTCCCCTGTGGGATTTCTGAAGGAGCGGCTATGTGGTGTAATGGGTTATCAGCTAGAACCCATAACCCGTGTTTAACCTCAGCTCTGCCACTGACTAGCCCCAGGGAATGGAGCAAGCTACTCACCCTCCCCGTGCCTCCATTTCTTAATCTGAAAACCGGAGATGATGCTAACAGCACTTTCCTGCTAAAGTCGTTGCAAAACTGAAGTGAGTGTATGTGTGTAAAGTGCATAGTATGCAGTAAGAGCTATTTTCTCTTAGGCATTATGGAAATAGGGTTGAGACCTTTGCGCAATTCCCCCACAAAGGAAATTTTCTCTCCAAGACATTAGTGAGCAATGAGGAGTGAGTGTTTAAGTCAAACAGAAATCCTAGAGCTGAAAAATGCAATTGACAAACTAAAAAATGCATCAACTGTCTCAACAGAAGAATTGATCAACCAGAAGAAAATGTGTTGGCTCAAAGTCGGGCTATTCGAAAATAGTCAGAGGGAAAAAAAAAGAAAAAAATGTTTAACTGCTTATGAGATATAGAAAATAGCCTCAAAATGGTAAATCTAAGAGTCATTGACCTAAAAGAGGGAGTGAAGAAATAGATAGGGATAGAAGTGTAAACCAGGCCGGGCGCGGTGGCTCAAGCCTGTAATCCCAGCACTTTGGGAGGCCGAGATGGGTGGATCACGAGGTCAGGAGATCGAAACCATCCTGGCTAACACGTTGAAACCCCGTCTCTACTAAAAAAAATACAAAAAACTAGCCAGGCGACGTGGCGGGCGCCTGTAGTCCTAGCTGCTCCGGAGGCTGAGGTAGGAGAATGGTGTAAGCTCGGGAGGTGGAGCTTGCAGTGAGCTGAGATCCGGCCACTGCACTCCAGCCTGGGCGACAGAGCCAGACTCTGTCTCAAAAAAAAAAAAAAAAAAAAAAGAAGTGTAAACCAAAAATAGAATTCTAAGCCCCCGACCATCTGAATGGACCCTTCCTCTCAAGAAGGGCATTCTAAAGCTAAGCTGAAAAACTAGCTCATGATGGGAAATGGCAGGGAGTGGAACATACCTCTTTGTACACTCCTCCCTTTTCTAATTACTGATAATTCCAACAAACTCTTTAAGTCTGATAAGAAACATTTACAATCAGCCAGGTGTGGTGGCTCATGCCTGTAATCCCAGCACTTTCAGAGGCCGTCAGGAGATCGAGACCATCCGGGCTAACATGGTGAAACCCTGTCTCTACTAAAACTACAAAAAATAAGCTGGGCTTGGTGGCGGGCACCTGTAGTCCCAGCTACTCAAGAGGCTGAGGCCAGAGAATGGCGTGAACCTGGGAGGCAGAGTTTGCAGTGAGCCAAGATCGTGCCACTGCACTCTAGCCTGGGCGACAGAGTGAGACTGTCTCAAAAAAAAAAAAAAAGAAAAAAGAAACATTTACAGTCTGTGTGATAAAACCTTGGTCTCCATGACCCTTTTATCTTAACCCAAACATTCCTAAGTCTTTTTTTTTTTTTTTTTTCTGAGTTGGAGTTTCACTCTTGTTGCCCAGGCTGGAGTGCAATGGCACAATCTCAGCTCACCACAACCTCCGCCTCCCAGGTTCAAGCCATTTTCCTGCCTCAGCTTCCCAAGAAGCTGGGATTACAGGCATGTGCCACCACGCCCAGCTAATTTTGTATTTTTAGTAGAGACAGGGTTTCTCCATGGTGGTCAGACTGGTCTCGAACTCCCGACCTCAGGCTGCCTGCCTCAGCCTCCCAAAGTGCTGGGATTACAGGCATGAGCCACCGCACCCAGCCACATTCCTAAGTCTTTAGACAATAACAACTCTTTCAGCAATTACCAATCAGAAAATCTTTCAATCTGTCTATGACCTGGAAGCCTCACTTCCAGTTGTCCCACCTTTCTGGACAGAACCAATGTATCTTACATGTATTTGATTGATGTCTCATGCCTCCCTAAAGTGTATAAAACTAAGCTGTACCCTGACCACCTTGGGCACATGTTCTCAAGATCTCTTGAGGGCAGTGTCATGGACCATTAGTCACTCATACTTGGCTCAGAACAAATCTCTTCAAATATTTTGCAGAGTTTGACTCTTTTTGTCGACAGAAGGTTTATTCAAAGAAATAATGGCAGGGAAGTTTGCAAATCTAGAGAAATAAATTAATATCCATATAGAAGGTCCAAAATCACCAAAGAGATTCAATTAAAATAAGAAGACTTCAAGGCATATAATAATTAAACTCTCAAAGGTCAAGGACAAAGAGGACCCTAAAAGCAGCATGAAAAAAAGAAACAAATAACATGTAAAGGAGATCCAATATGTCTGGCAGCAAACCTTTTAGTGGGAAACTCACAGGACAGGAGAGAGTAAGATATACTCAGCAGTATAGAGTTCTAGTTTTAAAAAATGAAAAGAGTTGGCCAGGTGCAGTGGCTCACACCTGTAATCCCAGCACTTTGGCAGGCCAAGGTGAGCAGATCACGAGGTCAGGAGTTCAAAACCAGCCAGGCCGACATAGTGAAACCCCATCTCTACTAAAAATACAAAAATTAGCTGGGCATGGAGGCACGCGCCTGTAATCCCAGCTACTCAGGAGGCTGAGGCAGGAGAATTGCTTGAACCCAGGAGGTGGAGGTTGCAGTGAGCCAAGTTCGCACCATTGCATTCCAGCCTGAGCAACGGGGTGAGACTCCATTTCAAAAAAAAAAAATGAAAAGAGTTATGGAGATGGTTGCAAAACATTATGAATATACTGAATTCCACTAAACTGTACACTTAAAAATGGTTAAGATGGTAAATTTTATGTTATGTGTATTCTATCATAACTTTAAACATGGGGAAAAATCAGTGAGCAAGGTAGATTTTACTATCTCATTCATAGACAAGATAGAGGGATGCTACATTACATTTTATTCAGAAAAAGTCCCACCTGCTTCAAGTCTCACTTCTTAGCCATCAGCTTCCACATCTCCTCCCTGCTGAGCCTCCTCTGGGCAGCCACAGTGTCCCTTCTCCACCTACTCTAGACTCTCAGCCTCAGATCTTCTCTCAATCCTTCCAACCCCAGTCCTTTATCATGCACAGAAATCAAACTTTATCCCAGCTCCACCAAAATAGTTCACTCTCATCTATACCCATTACCCTATTTGGTAGACAAAGACCCTTTTGTTATCAGGACCCACCTTCTTAGGGGATAACCAATGTTGCAAATAAGGTTATGAGTCACCAGAGCTCAATTTCAAGTAGTGCACGCCAGAAGGCTATGATGGTTGTTTATACTGAAAAATTTCCACACCATTTGTAAATAATCATTACCCAGAACCAGTTCCTGGGACACTCCTGCCAGTCCAGACCTTGCTTGGGGACCCCAACTGAGCAGCTGAAAGGCTAATGCCTGATGCATCAGAGAGGGTCTACCGGGTTTACTCTGATTGGTCAATTCTTACACCATACCAGTTGTTAAATATTTTTAATACCATTCTTACAAATGGCAAATAATTCTGTAAATAAGCATTCCAGGACCACCCAACTGAGCCCTTCACAGATTCCTGACCCACGGAAGCCATAAGAGAATGAAAAGAAGGTACAGTGAGAACAAGTGATCAGAGTGATGGAAGATTGGGGAAGGAAGAGAAAAAAAGCAGTCCATCTGTCCAGCATCTTCAGGTCTTTGCAGAAGCAGGAACATGACTGATGACACCTCCTGATGTTGGAAAGGCATGGGGAAGAGCAAAGGGCTCTTTACCAGACACAACGGAGCCAGCCTGAGCAGACTATTTTCCAAAAAGGCGGAAATAATATCCCCCATCCAAAACGTGTTTCTAGAATCTTGCTGGTCTCTCATAAGGAGGAAGAACTTGATTCTTCTCCACTTGAATCTGAATGAGCTTGTAACTTGCTTGTAACCAAGGGAATATGATGAAAGTAGGGCTGGGTGACTTTCAGGGATGAGTGTCAAGTGGAGATGCAGCCTCACTGGCTGGGACACTCATGCTTAGAGCTTAGATGTGCCATTAAAGCAGCCTGCTTCAGGTCTCCATGTTAGAAGGAAGCCCAAAGCAGCCCATCACCCTGAGACAACAGGTGAAGGGACAACAATGCCCAGCTAGTTCTCAGCTGTTGCAGCCCCATCCACTGACTGACTACAATCATATGAGACCATCAAGCTAGAACCACCCAGCTGAGCCCTTCCCAGATTCTTGACCCACAGAAACCAAGAGTGATAACAAAACAAACATTTTTTTCTTAGATTCAAGAGGTACATGTGCTTGAATGTTACATGGATATTACATGCATAATGGTGGAGACTGGGTTTCTGATGTACCCATCACCTAAATATTAAACATTGTACCGAATAGGTAATTTTTCAACTCTCACCACCCCACATCCTCCCCTTTTTTAGTGGCTTAAAACAACATTTTTGTTGAGTATAGAGATCTCTGAAAGAACTAAAAATAGAACTACTGTTGGACCCAGAAATCCCACTACTGGGTATCTACCCCCAAAAATAATAATAATAATCACTGGGCTAGGCACAGTGGCTCATGCCTGTAATCTCAGCACTTTGGGAGGCTGAGGCAAGGTGGATCACTTGAAGTCAGGAGTTCAACACCATCCTAGCCAACATGTTGAAGCCCCCCTCTCTACTAAAAATACAAAAATTAGCCGGGCGTGGTAGCGAGCACCTATAATCCAAGCTACTTGGTAGGCGATGGCAGGAGAATCGATTGAACCTGGGAGCCAAGATTGCGCCACTGCACTCCAGCCTGAGTGACAGAAAAAGACTCTGTCTTAAAAAAAAAAAAAAAAAAAAGTAATCATTATATCAAAAAGACACCTGCACTCATATGTTTATGGCAGCACTATTCACAATAGCCAAGTCATGGCTATTATGAAGTCCCCAGAGTCTATTGTCTCCATCTTCATGTCCAGGTCTGCCCGTTGTTTAGCTCCCACATATAAGTGAGAACATACAATATTTGATTTTCTGCTTCTGAGTTAGTTCACTTAGGATAATGGCCTCCAGCTCCATCAGTGTTGCTGCTGAGGGCATGATTTCATTCTTTCTTATGGCTGCATAGTATTCCATGGTGCATATATGGCATATTTTCTTTATCGAGTCAACTGTTGGTGGACACTTAGGTTGGCTCCATGACTTGCCTATTGTGAATAATGCTACTGTAAACATATGAGTGCACGTGTCTGATATAATGATTTCTTTTCCTTTGGGTAGACACCCAGTAGTGGGATTGCTGGGTCCAACAGCGGTCCTATTTTTAGTTCTTTGAGAGATCTCCATACTCAACAAAAATGTTGTTTTAAGTCATTACATTTTTGTGATTTGTTACAGTGATAGATAACTGACACACAGCCCTTGGGGCATTTCTTGGAATCATTTCTCAATTGTTTCGTGTCTCTCCCTTCTGTTTCCCATCTATTCCAGGCCTCTGCTTTCTGCTGAGCTTCTTTGGAGCTGTGATTCCGAAAATCAAAGGTGAGTGCTCAGAGCCAGGACAGGGAAGGTGTGGACCCAGGGCTGGACCTGGGTCTACTTTTCTCCAATGGGCTGGAGAAAAGTGCCTGTTCTGAGAGCAATATTTGGGAAGGCTTGCTCCTGTGTTTCATTATTTGTTTGCTTAATTGATATAGCCTTTTATTTATGTTCTTGTTTGATTTTTAATCTGTCTGTTTTTGCTAACCACAATGGGTACAACGTGGAGATAGAACAGAAAATAAAACACACAAAGTCTCATGAAGCAGACATTCTAGTGGGAAGAGACAAAGGAACGGTAATCATTATCATTCTGATTATAAACTAGTCAACAAATAATGAAATAAGGTCATTTCTGTTTAACGTTACTCCCCTGGGACTCTCTCTCTGGATTCACATGTACCTCTTGAATCTAAGGAAAAAAAAAAAAAAAAAAAGAAGTTTGTCTGGTTATCACTCTTGGTTTCTGTGGGTTAAGAATCTGGGAAGGACTCAGGCGTAGGGTGGAGCCTGAGAGTCTCTTTTTTTCTTCTTCTTCCTTTTTTTTTTTTTTTTTTTTGAGATGGAGTCTCGCTCTGTTGCCCAGGTTGGAGTGCAGTGGCGCGATCTTGGCTCACTGCAAGCTCTGCTTCTCGGGTTCACACCATTCTAATTTTTTTTATTTTTTGAGACGAGTCTCGCTCTGTCGCCCAGGCTGGAGTGCAGTGGCCAGATCTCAGCTCGCTGCAAGTTCCACCTCTCGGGTTCACGCCATTCTCCTGCCTCAGCCTCCCGAGTAGCTGGGACTACAGGCACCCGCCACCTCGCCCGGCTAGTTTTTTTGTATTTTTTAGTAGAGACGGGGTTTCACTGTGTCAGCCAAGATGGTCTCGATCTCCTGACCTCGTGATCCGCCCGTCTCGGCCTCCCAAAGTGCTGGGATTACACGCGTGAGCCGCCGCGCCCGGCCTTCTTCTCTTTTTGAGACAGAGTCTCACTCTGCCACCCAGGCTGGAGTGCAGTAGTGCTATCTCGGCTCACTGCAACCTCTGCCTCCCGGGTTCAAGTGAATCTTGTGCCTCAGCCTCCCGAGTAGCTGGGACTAGAGACACACATCATGCTAGGCTGATTTTTGCATTTTTTGTCGAGATTGGGTTTCACCATGACACCCAGGCTGGTCTCCAACTCCTGGCCTCAAATCGCCTGCCCACCTCGACCTCCCAAATTGCTGGGATTACAGGCATGAGCCACCAAGCCCAGCCTGGAGCGAATGTTCAGGGGGTATAGAGTTTCAGTTTTACAAGATGAAAACAGTTATGGAGATGGTTCCACAACATTATGAACGTATTAAATTCCACTGAACTGTACACTTAGTAATGGCTAAGATGGTAAATTTCCTTTTGTTCTTTTTTTTTTTTTATTATACTTTAAGTTCTAGGGTACATGTGCACAACATGCAGATTTGTTACATAGGTATACATGTGCCATGTTGGTGTGCTGCATCCATCAACTTGACATTTACATTAGGTATTTCTCCTAATGCTATCCCTCCCCAGCCTCCCACTCCCCATACTGAGTAAACCAGTATACTCAGTATGGCAAGGTATTAAGTCCTAGAAAAGATTAAGAGTAGATTTTTAGAGCTGACTTTGAACTAAGCAGAACCTGGGCAGGAAGGGAAGGGATAGGAAAGAAACGAGTGGCAGAGGGTACCGCCTCTCCCTGTCCCCCTAGGAGAATTGTGCATACTTAGTGGGTGACTATTTTGCTCCACTGAGTACAATACCACCTCTCCTATATACAGATGGCCAACAGGCCAGGCACGGTGGCTCACGCCTGTAATCCCAGCACTCTGGGAGGCTGAGGCAGGTGAATCACTTGAAGTCAGGAGTTTGAGACCAGCCTGGCCAACATGGTGAAACCCCGTCTCTACCAAAAACACAAAAATTAGCCAGGTGTGGTGGGGTGCATCTGTAACCCCAGCTACTTGGGAGGCTGAGACAGGAGAATCGCTTGAACCTGGGTGGTGGAGGCTACAGTGGAGTGCAAAAGTAC
Organism: Papio anubis; assembly: GCF_008728515.1. Lineage (NCBI taxonomy): Eukaryota > Metazoa > Chordata > Mammalia > Primates > Cercopithecidae > Papio > Papio anubis. The sequence goes on along the minus strand of NW_022170225.1, from coordinate 9,063 downwards.
ACCTTTGCACTCCAGCCTGGGTGACAGGGCAAGACTCTGTCTTTAAAAAAAAAAATTGGCCAAGAAACATGAAAAAATGCTCAACATGACTAATTATATGGGAAATGCAAATCAAAACCACAATGCAATACCACCTTACTCCTGCAAGAATGGCCATAATCAAAAAACTAATAGATGTTGGCTGGCTGCGGTGGCTCATGCCTGTAATCCCAGCGGAGGCCGAGGCAGGCGGATCACGAGGTCAGGAGATGAGACCATCCTGGCTAACACGGTGAAACCCCGTCTCTACTAAAAATACACACAAAAAAATTAGCCTGGCGTGGTGGCGGGTGCCTGTAGTCCCAGCTCCTCGGGAGGCTGAGGGAGGAGAATGGCATGAACCCGGGAGGCGGAGCTTGCAGTGAGCCAAGATCAAGCCACTGCACTCCAGCCTGGGCAAAAAGAGTGAAACTTTGTCTCAAAAAAACATAAATAAATAATAGATGTTGGCTTGGATGTAGTGAAAAGGGAACACTTTACACCGATGGTGGGAATTAAAACTAGGACAACCACCTTGGAAAACACTGTGGAGATTCCTTAAAGAACTAAAAGTAGCTCTACCATTTGATCCAGCAATCTCACTACTGGGTATCTACCCATAGGAAAAGAAGCATTATACAAAAACATACTTGCACAAGCATGTTTACAGCAGCACAATTCACAATTGCAAAACTATGGAACCAGCTCAAATGCCCATCAATCAACAAATGGAAAAAGAAAACACTCTCTCTATATATATGTGAGTGTGTGTATGTATGTGTATATAATATATGTGTATAAATATATAACATATATTATAATATACAATTATATATTATGTTACATATTATATTATAACATACAAATTTTATAACATATAATTTTATTTTTACCCAAAAATAAAATTTCAAAGACTAGGCATGGTGGCTCACACCTGTAATCCCAGCGCTTTGGGAGGTCAAGGCAGGTAGATCACTTGAGCCCAAGGAGTTAAGAGACCAGCCTGGGCAACATAGCAAGACCCCCATCTCTACAAAAAAAAATTTTTTAATTAGCTGGGCATTTTGGCACATGCCTGTAATCTGAGCCACTCAGAAGGCTGAGGCAGGAGGATCGCTTGAGCCCAGGAGATTGAGGATGCAGTGGGCTATGATCATGCCACTGCACACCAGCCTGGGCAATAGAGCGAGACCCTATCTCTTAAAAAATAAAGTAAAATAAAACAAATTCCGAAATGCATTAAGACTTGCATGCGGCCGGGCGCGGTGGCTCAAGCCTGTAATCCCAGCACTTTGGGAGGCCGAGACGGGCGGATCACGAGGTCAGGAGATCGAGACTATCCTGGCTAACATGGTGAAACCCCGTCTCTACTAAAAAATACAAAAACTAGCCGGGCGAGGTGGCGGGCGCCTATAGTCCCAGCTACTCGGGAGGCTGAGGCAGGAGAATGGCATAAATCCGGGAGGCGGAGCTTGCAGTGAGCTGAGATCCGGCCACTGCACTCCAGCCCGGGCGACAGAGCGAGACTCCGTCTCAAAAAAAAAAAAAAAAAAAAAAGACTTGCATGCACAGTCAATCACACCCTTGCTTCAGTAGCATATTTGGCACTGTCCATCCCCAGGATGGAATACTGCAATGCCTTTTAAAATAATGAGGTTTCTCCACACGTGAAGCTGTGGAAAAAATTCTCAGGCAAAATTTTACAGGAAAACCAAACAGAGCAGTATGTGAATTATGTTCCTATAATGTAAAGAAAAAGGATGCATATATGTGTGTTTATGGATTGGAATTTTTCTGAAAAGTATACAATAGGCAGTAGACAGCTCAGAATCTGGGGTAATAAGAGACTTATTGTTGGATTTTTTTTTTCAATTCTGTGAATTTATCATTTTCATAATCATGAAGTCTAAAGAAAAAATACCTTAACATATACCATGATCAGAATCTACCTCCCATGGTACCCTAGAAATTCAAATTTTTTTGTTTGTTTGTTTTAGAGACAGAGCCTCACTCTGTCACCCAGGCTGCGGTGCAATGACATGACCACGACTCATTGCAGCCTCAAACTCCTGGGCTCAAGCAATCCTCCCGCTTCAGCCTCCAGAGTAGCTGGGACTACAGGCACATACCACCATGCCTGGCTAATTTTTAAATTACTTTTTATAGCAATAGTGTCTTGCTATGTTACCCAGGCTGCTCTCCAACTCCAACCTCAAGGAATCCTCCTACCTCAGCCTCCTAAAGCACTGGAATTACAGATGTTAACAGGCATGCTCACCATGCCACTCACCATGCTTCTCACCATGGTGAGATTGCAATGGCGTGACCTTGGCTCTCTGAAACCTCCGCCTCCCGTGTTCAAGCAATTCTCCTGCCTCAACCTCCTGAGTAGTTGGGATTACAGGCATGAGCCACTACACTCGGCTAATTTTGTATTTTTAGTAGAGACGGGGTTTCACCATGTTGGTCAGGCTTGTCTTGAACTCCTGACTTCAGGTGATCCACCTGCCTCAGCCTCCCAAAGTGCTGGGATGACAGGCACCTGCCACCACACCTGGCCAATTTTGTATTTTTCAGTAGAGACGGGGTTTCACCATGTGAAAATTCTCATCAGGCGGAGTGAGCCACCGTGCCTGGACACTCTAATTTTTTAATGTGCTTAGAGCTCACAAGAGGAAAAGACACAGGTTTCCTCAGCCTTGAGAGGCCCTGCCCAGAGGCGAGGCCTCATTATTATTATTATTTACATATATAATATGTCAGGGGAGTGGGGGACTGGGGGAGGGATAGCATTAGGAGAAATACCTAATGTAAATATCGAGTTGATGGGTGCAGCAAACCAACATGGCACACGTATACCTATGTAACAAATATATATGTTTTGAAACGGAGTCTCCCTCTGTCACCCAGGCTGGAGTGCAGTGGTGCAATCTCAGCTCACTGCAACCTCCACCTCACGAGTTCGAGCAATTCTCCTGCCTCAGCCTCCTGAGTAGCTAGGATTATAGGCATGAGCCACCACACCTGGCTATTTTTTGTATTTTTAGTAGAGATGGGGTTTTAGCATGTTGACCAGGCTTGTCTTGAACTCCTTACCTCAGGTGATCCAGAGGCAGGGCCTAATTATAACAGGAGAGTTTGTGACCCCAGTCCATTTAACCTGCCTCTCTTCTCCCTGCAGCTTCCTGTAACTGCCCCCCAAATGCTTCCTGTGTCAATAACAGTCACTGCACCTGCAACAGTGGATATATTTCTAGATCTGGGCAGACACTATTCACATTCCCCTTGGAGACATGTAACGGTAAAGTATTTTATTATTATTATTATTACTTTATTATTTTTAGAGACAGGGTCTTGCTCTGTTGCCCAGGCTGGACTAATGTGGCATGATCAAAGCTCACCACAGGCTGGACACAGTGGTTCAAGCCTGTAATCCCAGCACTTGGGGAGGCCGAGGCGGGCAGATCACTTGAGGTCAGGAGTTCGAGACCAGCCTGGACAAAATGGCAAAACCCCATCTCTACTAAAAATACAAAACTTAGCCGGGCATGGTGGTGGGCGCCTATAATTTCAGCTACTCAAGAGGCTGAGGCATGAGAATAGCTTGAGTCTGGGAGGCAGAGGTTGCAGTGAGCTGAGAATGCACCACTGCACTGCACTCCAGCCTAGGTGACAGATGGAGACTCTCTGATCAAAATAAATAAACCACTCACTGCAGCCTCCAACTCCTGGAATCAAGTCGCTCAAGTAGCTGCGACTACAGGCGTGCCGCCACGCCCAGCTAATGTTTTTTTTTTATTTTTTGTAGAGATGGGCTATTACCATGTTGTCCAGGCTAGTCTCAAACTCCTGAGCTCAAGCAGTCCTCCCGCCTCGGCCTCCCAAAGTGCTGGGATTACAGGTGTGACCCCTGCACCTGTCCAGGGGTAATTTGCCAGTCATCCAGAGACAGGAGCAAAAGGGAGGCAAAATGGGGGCTGTTTTGGAAACTTGGCTGTTCATTTGAGATCGTTTCTTGTTTCAGCCAGGCACGGTGGCTCACGCCTGTAATCCCAGCACTTTGGGAGGCCGAGGCAGATGGATCACCTGAGGTCAGGAGTTTGAGACCAGCCTGGCCAACATAGTGAAACCCTGTCTCCGCTAAAAATACAAAAATCGGTCGGGCATGGTGGTGCTTGCCTGTAATCCCAGTTATTCGGGAGGCTGAGACAGGAGAATCGCTTGAACTCAGGAGGCAGAGGTTGCAGAGAGCCGAGATCCTGCCATTGCACTCCAGCCTGGATGACAGAGCGAGACTGTGTCTCAGAAAGAAAAGATAGTTTCTTGTTTCATTTCACGACTTCCCTCCCAGTGTTTCCTGGGATCCCCTCCCAAATAAAGTACTTGTACTTACATCCTCATCTCAATGTCTGCTTCTTGAAGAACCCTACCGAAGTCAATGAAGACGGCAAAAAACCAAGATAACCATGACTTAAACTGATTTGTCTCGGAAAGCCAGGACAGACCCTGGGGTAAAGAGCGGAACTCCTGACACATAGTAGATGCTCAATAAATCTTTGCTGAATGAATGACACAGTTCCTTCTTTGTGTTCCAGATATTAACGAATGTGAACCACCCTATAGTGTATATTGTGGATCAAACGCCGCATGTCACAATGTCGCAGGAAGTTTCCACTGTCACTGTGTCCCAGGATACAGACTCCAGTCTGGGGAAGAACGATTCAGTAATTCCAGTGAGAACACCTGTCAGGGTAAGAACATTTTTGTCTTCCTTCCTTCCTCTGTTTTCTCGTTTGCTTGTTTTGTTTTGTTTTGTTCTGAGACAGAGTCTCGCTCTGTAGCCCAGGCTGGAGTGCAGTGGCTGAAACCTCCGCCTCCTGGGCTCAAGCGATTCTCCTGTGTCAGTCTAGCTGAGAATTATAGACGTGCACCACGACTCCGAGCTAATTTTTTTGATCCACCGGCCTCGACCTCCCAAAGTGCTGGGACTTCTTACAGACAGGAGTCCTTCCTCATTTTTTATTGACTCTCACATCAGAAAATATGTACTTGTTGTGGGGCCACGATATGGTTTTTATGTTCTGCAGGGAACTAGAAGGAAAGAAGGAAGTTCAAGTTGAGGGAAATAATGGGGTGAGAAGGGGAACTGTAGTTTGGAGATGGAGGAAGTGATAAGGTGGTGATTGAGACCACATTCTTGGAATTGCAAGGAAGAGAAACTCACTCAGGCTGACAGGCAGAAAAGAAGCGTTTATGAAAAGGATGCATGGCCATGCCCTGCAAGGACAGGAATGCAGCTGGGCTTCTCGAATTAACTAAAACTGGGACTCGACACCCCTAGTGTGCATCTCCTATTCCCTGTCTCTGATCGTCTTTGGGTCTACTCCTTTCTTCTCTTTCACTGCAGGCTGGCTTTCTCTGCTTCCTAGACCACAGGACAGAAAATATGTCCATCGGCCGGGAGGGTTGGCTCACGCCTGTAATCCCAGTACTTTGGGAGGCCAAGGCCTGGTCTCAAGCAATCCTCCTGCCTTGGCCTCCCAAAGTGCTGGGATTATAGGCATAAGTCACAGTGCCCAGCTGTAAATCTGTCATTTACTAAGCAATGCGCACCTCTATTGACAGTGTAGAAGCAGACAGTGATTCTACCTGGGTTCTGATGTTAATCTCTTAAATTTGTCTTATTTTACAAAAAAGAACACTCGAGACCGGGAGTTCAAGACCAGCCTGGCCAACACAGCGAAACCCGATTTCTACTAAAAATACAAAAATTAGCTGGGTGTGGTGGGGGGCGCCTGTAATCCCAGCTACTGGGGAGGCTGAGGCACAAGAATCGCTTGATCCCAGGAAGCGGAGGTGGTAGTGAGACAAGATCGCACCACTGCACCCCACGCTGGGTAACAGAGCGAAACTCTGTCTCAAAAAAAAAAAGGCGGGGGGGAATATGACCACCAACCGCTCCAGATCTTACCATGTTTTTGTTTTGTTTTGTTTTGTTTTTGTTTTTGTTTTCCCCCAACCAACCAAAGATAGATCAGTTGACTCTCTCTCTGAGACCCCACTGCAAATTCCTCGGGAATGAACACGTTGGCCCAGTTTGAGCCTCATGTGCACCCGTGGATCGGTGTCCAGGGAGAGATGCTGTGTCATATAAATATGACCACTCCCATGGAAAACACGGATGGGAAAAGTCTACATGGGAAAAAGAGATGAGACTTGGTAGACCACCCATGAGGTATTGGCTACTGTTGGGATAATAAGAGAGACTTTTTAAAAATTCTTCAGAGATGGGGTCTCACTCTGTCACCCAGGCTGGAGTGCAGTGGCACCATCAAAGCTCACTACAGCCTTGAACTTCTAAAGGCTCCATCCTCCCACGTCAGCCTCCTGAGTAGCTGAGATTATAGGTGTGAACCACCATACCTGGTTAATTTCTTCGTTTTTTGTAGAGATGGGATTCTCACTATGTCACCCAGGCTGGCCTCAAACTCCTGGTCTCAAGCAATCCTCCTGCCTTGGCCTCCCAAAGATGCACAGGATTCCTTGCCAACCTACAAGCCCAGCCGTAAATCTGTCTTTTACTAAGCAATCATACCTCTGTGTGACAGTGTAGGAGCCCAGACAGTGGTCTACCTGGGTTCAATGTTATCCTCTTAAATTTGTCTTATCTTTAAAAATGCCTTTGGTGTTTTCTAATGTTAAAACTCTGCACCATCCTTTTACAAAGACTGAGCCCATTTGGGGCTCCTGTTAATATAAAGAGCTATGGCTACAACCCGCATGCAGTGATAAAAATTAGTAGCTTTTAGGACAGGCAATTTTCTACAATGAATACGGTTTCCTATAACAAACATATTCTGGACTCAGGCTTGTAAGTCAAAGTTCTTGAACTCTTAAAATAAAATGTTCAGTATTAAAACAAAGTTGTTCGTGCTTTCAAGCAAATAGACTGAGCTGAAAACCAAGACGTAGAATAAGTACAGATTTAACCTCAGCATGATGATAAAACATATGTAAACATTTGCTAGCCTTTCCTTGTTCTTTTTTTTTTTCAGAGAGAGTCTCGTTCTGTCTACCACGCTGGAGTGCCGTGATGGATTTCGGCTCACTGCAACCTTTGCCTCCTAGGTTCAAGCGATTCTCCTGCCTCAGCCTCCCGAGTAGCTGGGATTACCAGCACCCGCCACCATGCCCAGCTAATTTTTTATTTTTGGTAGAGACAGGGTTTTGCCATGTTGGCCAGGCTGGTCTCAAACGCCTGGGCTCATGTGATCCTCCTGCCTCAGCTTCCCAAGCAGCTGGGTCTACAGGTGCACCCTTCCTCGAATTTCTAAAGTAGAGATGCCCTCACTAAGCACAGGAACCAACACAAAAGTCTTCATTAACAGCTGATGACCAGACATTGATGCTTTTGTTTTGGTTATCATTCCCATCCAGGCTGACTTTAAACACAGGCGGCTTCTAATTTTCTGTTTTCTTGGCTATTTCAGTTCTAATTTCCAGTCAAGCTGGAATAAAAGAATTTGGAGGCCAGGCGCGGTGGCTCACGCCTGTAATCCTCACATTTTGGGAGGCCAAGGCGGGTGGATCGCCTGAGGTCAGGAATTTGAGACCAGACTGGCCAACATGGCAAAACCCCATCTCTACAAAAAATATGAAAAAAAAAAAAAATTAGCCGAGTGTGGTGGTACATGCCTATAATCCCAGCTACTCGGGGGGCTGAGGCAGAGGATTGCTTGAGTCCAGGAGGCTGAGATTGCAAGCCAAGATTGCAAGCCAAGATTGTGCCACTGCACTCCTACCCTGGGCAACAGAATGAGACCCTGTCTAAAAAAAAAAAACAAAGCCGGGTGCAATGGCTCATGCCTGTAATCCCAGCCCTTTGGGAGGCTGAGGCAGGCGGATCACGAAGTCAGGAGTTTGAGACCAGCCTGGCCAACATGGTGAAACCCCCTCTCTACTAAAAATACAAAAATTAGCCGGGCCTGCAGGTGCATGCCTGTAATCCCAGCTACTCAGGAGGCTGAGGCATGAGCATCACTTGAACCCAGGAGGTGAAGGTTGCAGTGAACCAAGGTTGCACCATTGCACTCCAGCCTGGGAACAGAGTGAGACTCTGTCTCAAAATAAAAATAAAAATAAAAATAAATTTTTTTAAATTAAAAATTTTAAAATTTTTTAAAAAATAAACAACAGATAAAGACTATGAGTTCAGGCTTTCACCTTCTAGGTGCAAAGTTGCCTACCCCATTACTTACCCCACCTGCCCACCCCTCTGCCTGGTCACTCTCAGTTCCAATAGTAACTCCATCATGATGTCTTTTGCAGACACGAACTCCTCAAAGACAACCCAAGGCAAGAAAGAGGTGAGTGCAGGCTGATCCCCGGACCCTACCCAGGTAACAAACATCAGTAACAAATATTTACAAAGCCCAAAGTGAGCAAATGGGGATGGATTTAGGACAAAATATATATTATATAAAAATATATATTATTCAGGATAAAGTACATATTATATGTAAATATATATGATTACCATATATCATATGACTACACAATAGTACATATTTATATATTATATATATATCTGTGGTATATATACATATACCTATAGATAGATATAGATATACCATTAGGTATACCACTATATGTGTATCATTATCCAGCTCACTATAGATATATCACTATATATACAGTTGAACAGCACACATTTGAACTGCGGGGATCCATTTACACAAGGACCTTTTTCAACCAAATGTGAATCAAAAATACAGCACTGCCAGGTTGGGCGCGGCGGCTCAAGCCTGTAATCCCAGCACTTTGGGAGGCCGAGGCAGGTGGATCACTTGAAGTCAGGAGTTCGAGACCAGCCTGGCCAACATGGTGAAACCTCATCTCTAATAAAAATACAAAAATTAGCCAGGTATGGTGGCACATGCCTGCAATCTCAGCAACCCCGGAGGCTAAGGGAGGAGAATCACTTGAATCCAGGAGGCGGAGGTTGCAGTGAGAGTGAGAGGAGATGCTGCCACTGCACTCCAGGCT
>NW_022170224.1:0-968 GCF_008728515.1 Papio anubis | reverse complement strand
CCAGCCTGGGTGACAGAGTGAGACTCTGTCTTAAAAAAAAAAAAAAAAAAAGAATGAATGGGTCAAATAAAATGAGCACCTTTATGTTTCTTGATATATATGCAGTATAAACATTGGTTTTAGTGACTTAGAAAGAGACAAGCACATATGTATAAAGTGGTAACAGCAAATGCCAGCCCATTCTGTAGTTATAAAAGTGCGTATTGTATATTACCCATAAGCCCAAATTCACTTCTGGGGTCCCCGAGCTCTAGTTTGCTATGTGTTTTCTACTGGAGTCAAAGGGACATATACCGCCAATGGAGCAAATTATTCATTGCCACCTGTGGGGATAACACGAATGTTCTCACAAATGGTGTCAACCTCCTTTTAATTTTTTTTCTTTTGAGAAAGGGTATTGCTTTGTTGTCCAGACTGGAGTACAGTGGTGTGATCATGGCTCACTGCAGACTCAAACTTCTGGGCTCAAGTGATCCTCCTATCTCAGCCTCCTAGGTAGCTGGGATTACAGGCATATGCCACCACACCTGGTTAATTTCTTACTTTTTGAAAAGATGGGTCTTGCTATGCTGCCCAGGCTGGTCTTGACCTCCTGAGCTAAGCCATCCTCCCACCTCAGCCTCCCAAAGCACTGGGATTACCGGCATGAGCCACCACACCGGGCCCTACTTTTAATTTGTGGAATTAAAAAAAGATTTTATAGCCGGGTGTGGTGGCTCAAGCCTGTAATTCCAGCACTTTGGGAGGTCAAGACAGGCGGATCACGAGGTCAGGAGATCAAGACCATCCTGGCTAACACGGTGAAACCCCGTCTCTACTGAAAAAATACAAAAAATTAGCCGGGCGAGGTGGCGGGCATCTGTAGTCCCAGCTACTCGGGAAGCTGAGGCAGGAGAATGGCATAAACCCGGGAGGCAGAGCTTGCAGTGAGCTGAGATCCGGCCACTGCACTCCAGCCTGGGGGACAC
>NW_022170223.1:0-968 GCF_008728515.1 Papio anubis | reverse complement strand
ATTCATCCACCATTCACCCATCCATCCAGCATTCATCCACCACCCATGCACCATCCATCCATCCACCATCCATCCATCCATCCATCCATCCACCCACCATCCATCCACCATCCACCATCCATCATTCATCCACCATCCATCCACCATCCACCATCCACCATCCATCCACCATCCATTCACCATCCGTCCATCCACCATCCATCCATCCATCCATGCATCTATCACTCTATTCTTCTACCCACCCATTTAGCCACCCACCTCTGTCCATCTGTCATCCCTGTCCGGCTATTTATACACATCAAGATGTGATCTGGCACTGCTGGGCAAGGTTGGTGCTATAGATTAAAATAAAAAAACTCTGAAATGTTTTTCACAGAGGCAACCTTGGCACTCAAGTGACCAGAGTCCCCCTGTATTAGCTTGAGATGCTGTAACAAAATCCCCTAGACTGGGGCTTACCTGCCAGGAATTCATCCGTCACAGTCCAGAGGCTGGAAGGGCTAGGGCTGGCAGGTGCCGCGTTCAGTCTCTCTCCGTGGCTTGAGGATGACCCCCTTCTCTGTGTGTCCTCACAGCAGGGAGAGAGGCAGCTCTGGCCTCTTTCTCATCCTATAATCACCCCACAGAGGCTCCACTCCTAATCCCATTGCGTTGGGGTTAGGGCTTCAACACGTGGGTTTGGAGGGGACACATTCCGTCCACCCTACATTCAGCACCAATCCGGGGAAGGAAGGTGAAGTCAGAAATCGCCAAGCTGGGGCCGGGCGCGGTGGCTCAAGCCTGTAATCCCAGCACTTTGGGAGGCCGAGACGGGCGGATCACGAGGTCAGGAGATCGAGACCATCCTGGCTAACACGGTGAAACCCCGTCTCTACTAAAAATACAAAAAAACTAGCCGGGCGAGGTGGCGGCGCCTGTAGTCCCAGCTACTCGGGAGGCTGAGGCAGGAAAATGGCGTAAACCCGGGA
>NW_022170222.1:0-969 GCF_008728515.1 Papio anubis | reverse complement strand
TACTGAAAATACAAAAACACTAGCCGGGCGTGGTGGTGCGTGTCTGTAATCCCAGCTACTCAGAAGGCCGAGGCAGGAGAATTACTTTAACCCGGGTGGCGGAGGTTACGGTGAGCCGAGATTGCTCCATTGCACTCCAGCCTGGGCAACAAGAGCGAGACTCCATCTCAAAAAAATAAAAAAATAAAAGAAAGAGAACCTTTCTGTGATGGCTTCTGTTCTGTTGTCTATAATTTGAAGACTCCAGCAGAATCACTGTGATGTAAATGTGTGTGCTCATCAGATTGTAGATGCAAGCTAGAGCTAGCTGCCCTGAGCGAGAGCACACACTCTAGGGGCGATTAGTGAAGCAAGTCATCAAATGCTTCAGATAGCTCTGTGTCCAGTCACACAGGAGGCTTTAACCAGCACGATGGATGTTAGAGGTGTTTCACTGGTGAGGTTAGCAGTGTCCAGGATGCGTGGATTCTCGGAAATACTTGAAGAGCTTTTCCTGCCATTGCAGGGGCAGGATCCCATGCCTGGTGACTCATACCCCTAGAACAGCACTGTAGGTTTGACTCCTAAACACTCCTGTAATCCAGCTACTGATTCAAAAAGAGTCTTGACTGCCAGGTGCAGTGGCTCAGGCCTGTAATCCTAGCACTTTGGGAGGCCGAGGCGGGTGGATCACCTGAGGTCAGGAGTTCGAGACAAGCCTGACCAACGTGGTGAAACCCCATCACTACTAAAAATACAAAAAAATTGGCTGGGCGCGGTGGCTCAAGCCTGTAATCCCAGCACTTTGGGAGGCCGAGACGGGCGGATCACAAGGTCAGGAGATCGAGACCACCCTGGCTAACCCCGTGAAACCCCGTCTCTACTAAAAAATACAAAAAACTAGCCGGGTGAGGTGGCGGGCGCCTGCAGTCCCAGCTACTCGGGAGGCTGAGGCAGGAGAATGGCGTAAACCTGGGAGGCGGAGCTTGT
>NW_022170221.1:0-970 GCF_008728515.1 Papio anubis | reverse complement strand
GGGGGTGTGGTGTGTATGTGGGGTGACTTATCAGTTGTCAGCACATCAATGAGCAGACGTCCTTCTTCCGTCAGGGATCAGTAAGTAGTAAAAGCTGAGAGTCATGGGGAAAAAAATAATAGAAGGTGAAACCAATGCAAGCAAACAAAGGTTGACTCACTGATGAAAATTGTCTCCAAAGACAACATTCTTAGAAAAATAAATAACTCAAGTTGATAATGAAGTCATCAGGAACATTAGAGTAACCTTTTTGGGGATAGGATATAATTTTCTGAATTCTTGTTCTTTTTTCTTAAATTACAGTGACCACTGATACACACACAGTTCTGAAATGTGCTCTGCCACGCAAAGAAGAGGCCCGGCCGATCACCCAACCCACCCGCTCTTTCTAAATTCAAGGTTGTCCTTATCGGTGATTCTTTTCCTTTGCCCTTAAAAAAGGCAACCAAATTCCCCAGCTGAGTCTTAGGCGGAGGTTTTTGGTATTCTGTGCTACCGCATCCATCTGGTTTGTAGCTACGATGGCTGCCCTAGATGTAAGAAATAGAAGCACACACAGTTACCATGATGAAGGGGAGACAGATTTTGAGGTCACGCATACCCTGGGACTGGGGTTAGAAGAGACATCAGGTGCGGAGGTAGGCGGAGGTGTCCCCGTCTATCTGTGTCTCTCTGCCTGTGTCCATGTCTCCGCGTATGTGTCTGTCTGTCTCTGTCTCTGTGTGTGTGTGAGTCTCTCTCTGTCTCTCTCTGCATGTGTATGTCTGTGTGTGTCTCTATCTGTCTCTCTGTGTGTCTCTCTCTATATCTCTCTCTGAGTGTGTCTATGTATCTGTCTCTATCTGTATGTCTCCCCCTCTGTGTGTGTGTCTGTGTGTGGTGTGTGTGTGTCTGTGTCTGGGTGTGTGCCTGTGTTTGTGTGTATGTGTCTGTATGTCCGTGTGTCTCTGTGTGTGTCTATGTGTGTGCA
>NW_022170220.1:0-971 GCF_008728515.1 Papio anubis | reverse complement strand
CTCGGCCTCCCAAAGTGCTGGGATTACAGGCGTGAGCCACCGTGCCCGGCGGTATGCTTCATTTTTAATAAAGTTAGAATGGATGAAGACCATTTTAGCACCATGAAATAATTTTTCTGTACTTCCAGTGGCTAAAACAGCATTTCCTAATTATCATATGTAATTTACACATATGTACATAATTCATATATGGGGTGTGTTTGTGAATACTCACTCTTTTTTAATATTCTGGTATTCAGGTAGTACATTTGTAGGACGCATTCTCTTACCTCTGATGGAGGATTACAGAGATGTATGGGGCACTAAAAGTTGCCCATCTCCTTCCACTTCGAGAAGGAAGAGTTTCATAATATATGGCTCAGGAAAAAATAGATTTCTTAGGGGACCACTTTGGTCTGTCATACCAAGGCAATGATTCTCAACTATGACTGCATATTAGAATAACCTGGGGAATTTAAAAACTAAACAAAACAAAACACTCCAGAGATTCTCACTTATGCGGTTCAGGATAGGAATTTTTATTTTTTTTATTTTTTATTTTTTATTTTTTTGAGTCCGGGTCTTGCACTGTCACCTGGGCTGGAGTGCAGTGACACAATCTCAGTTCACTGCAACCTCCGCCTCCCAGGTTCAAGTCATTCTCCTGCCTGAGCCTCCCGAGTAGCTGGGATTACAGGTGCCTGCCACCACACCCACCACACCCACCACACCCAGCCAAATTTTGTTGTTTTTTTTTTTTTTTTTTTTGAGACGGAGTCTGGTCTGTTGCCCAGGTTGGAGTGAAGTGGCCCGATCTCCGCTCACTGCAAGCTCCGCCGCCTCCCGGGTTCACGCCATTCTCCTGCCTCAGCCTCCCGAGAAGCTGGGACTACAGGCACCCGCCACCACGCCCGGCTAATTTTTTTTTTTGTATTTTTAGTAGAGATGGGGTTTCACCATGTTTGCCAGGATGGTCTCGATCTCCTGACCTT
>NW_022170219.1:0-973 GCF_008728515.1 Papio anubis | reverse complement strand
TTTTCCAGGAGGCACAGTAGCCTGGATTGACCTCAATCTGTGCTTGTTGGGAATGTCCATAGTGGCCCGGGGAGGTGAATCACTAATAGTAGATAAAGAAGAAAAGATATTTAACACAGATTGAATTATTCCAGGAGGTATGGCCTCATATTCAGAGGTGTAGTGTGTTAAAAATAAGCCTTGTTGGAGGTTGCAGTGAGCCGAGATCGCACCACTGCACTCCAGCCTGGGTGACAGAGTGAGACTCCATCTCAAAAAAAAAAAAAAAAAAAAAAAAAAAATCCGGTAAAGACCACATTAAGAGCAATAGGTTGTCTATGTTGTATAAATTCTCTTACAAAAGGAATGAAAAAGAAACAATGTTCTAATGTTATATAAATAGTACTCACAAAAGTTTCCAGAAACAGTATTTTGAAGTCAGCAGAGCTCAAAGAAATTAGAGGAAACTGAAGACCTTGTAATGTTCTCTGGAAAAGATTAGCTCAAAAGGCACATCTGGGACAAGAAGGCTGTATGTCATAGAGACAAGGAGAGTTAGGATGGAATGGTTTCATCCAATGAAAGCTTGGGGAAAAAAACAATGTGGCAAATTGGAATTTATATACATATGACATCTGACCTTTTTAATGTGTATCATGAAGTTAACACATTTTATATTTTAAGTAAAGATCGGACTAATCCACATTGTTAAATTGTCTACGGATTTTCTCATAGGACAGTGTCTTTAATGGCCATTGTGGCCTAGTTCCGGGGATATGAGGAGTCCCTGAGTCCCTGGAGTTCGCATCATAGTTACGAACGTGTGTTCTTTCTCTTAAAGAGAGCCCCTAAATTGTACAAGCTACAGGTCCCAAAAAGGGTGAATTTTATCAAATCCCCAACAAAGACAATGAAAAAACAAGAGTACCAACACTTAAAAAATTAAGTTAAGTTTGGGAGGCCAAGGTGGGTGGATCACAAGGTCAGGAGATCG
>NW_022170218.1:0-977 GCF_008728515.1 Papio anubis | reverse complement strand
TTCTCATTTCTGTCGGAGGATATTTCCATTGTCCCTATAGTCTTCCAAGGGATTCAAAATATCAGTTCTCAGATTCCACAAAAATAAGACTAGAAAACAGTTCCACGAAATACAGCTGTAACTCAGTGAGTAGAAGTCACAGATGACAAAGCAGTTTCTCAGAAAGCTTCCTTCCAGGTGTATCTCAGGATATTTTCTTTTTCACCATAGCCCACTATGGGCTTCCAAATATCACTTTGCAAATTCCACAAGAACAGGCTTAGCGAACGGCTTCTTGAGGGGAAAGCTGTAACTATGTGAGATGAATTAAGAGAACACTAAGCAGTTTCTCAGAGAGCTCCTTTACAGTTTTTATCTGAGAATATTTCCTTTTTCGCCATAGCTCTCCATGGGCTTCCAAGTATCACTTTGCAAATTCCACAAGAACACTCTTAGCAAAAGGCTTCATGAGGGAAAAGCTGTAACTCTGTGAGATGATTTCACAGAACACAAAGGAGTTTCCCCGAAAACTTCTTTCTCATAGTTATCAGAGGATATTTCCTTTGGCCCTATAGTCTTAAAGGGGATCCGAAATATCCGTTCCCAGATTCCAGAGAAATAAGGCTAGCAAACAGCTAAACGAAATACAGCTGCAACCCTGTGAGTGAAAGTCACACATCACAAAGCAGTTTCTCAGAAAGCTTCTTTCCAGTTTTTCTCTGAGGATATTTTCTTTTTCACCACAGCCCTGTACCGGCTTCCAAATATCACTTTGCAAATTCCACAAGAACAGGCTTAGCGAAAGGATTCTTGAGAGGAAAGCTGTAAATCTGTGAGACGAAATAGGAGAACACTAAGGAGTTTCTCGGAAAGCTTCTTTGCAGTTTTCATCTGAGGATATTTCCTATTTCAACATAGCCCTTCATGGGCTATCAAATATCACTTTGCAAATTCCACAAGAACAGTCTTAACAAAAGGGTTCTTGAGGGGAAAGCTGT
>NW_022170217.1:0-28558 GCF_008728515.1 Papio anubis | reverse complement strand
TGTGTGTGTGTGTATGTGTGTGGACTTCAGCTGCTGGGGGCATCACCAGTGTCTCCCATGGGCTCCCTATCCGGCAGAGGCCCAGCCTAGCTCAGGCACAAAGGCTGAGTTTTGCCCCCTAAGAACTTAGTCTTCCTTCTGTACCCAGGTGTCAGGAAGAGAGAGCCGAGCTGCAGGCACAGCTGGAGCAGAAGCAACAGGAGGCTGAGAGGCGGGACGCCATGTACCAAGAGGAGCTTGGAGGGCAGCGGGACTTGGTCCAGGCCATGAAGAGGCGGGTGTTGGAACTGATCCAGTAAGGACGGGGACAGTGGGAAAGGGGAGACAGACGGGGGAACGGTAAGGAATGTGGAGCCCGGAGCATGAGAATTCTACTCCACTCACAGCTCCCAAGCAGGGTTCTAGAACTTTTATATATGCTAACTCTTCTGTTTCTTTTAGCCACTCCCTGCTGTTATCCCCATTTTACAGAAAAGGAAACTGAGGGTCAGAAATAAGACAGACTTGGCCGGGTGCAGTGGCTCACACCTGTAATCCCAGTACTTTGGAAGGCCGAGGTGGGCGGATCATGAGGTCGGGTGTTCAAGACCAACCTAGCCAATGCAGTGCAATGCAGTGAAACCACATCTATACTAAAAATACAAAAATTAGCCGGGCATGGTGGCGCGTGCCTGTAATCCCAGCTACTTGGGAGGTTGAGGCAAGAGCATCACTTGAGCCCAGAAGGCAGAAGTTGCAGTGAGCCAAGATCACACCACTGCACTCCAGCCTGGGGAACCGAGCGAGACTCCATTTAAAAAAAAAAAAAAAAAAGGCAGACTTGGTCACCTAGGACCCATAGCATATTAATTGTATAGAGTCCCCTGACAATAATGCACACCACCACCCGGACCCACTCCCACATACACACACCTACTGAGGTTAGGGAGGAGAAAAGAACCATGGGTTGAGAAGGAATTGGGAGAAGGAGGAAAAAGACACCAGGGAGAACCCAGAGGTGATCACGTGTCCTACACCTACCTGCCCACGGGACTTCGTCAGGCCCTGGGCCTGTGGACCTGCCCTGGGTCAGCTGTCCTAGGTTCCAGAGGCTGGGCTCACCAGGGTCAGCTCCAAACCACTAAGCTCACTGAGAGACAGGGAAGATGCGGAAAGCATAATTCCTGCCCTTTAGTTCGGTAGAGAGTTCACATACATATGTTATCCTCTCATACAGTTCAGGAAACAGGAGACCAGTGGACTCAGGTTCCATTAAAATTGGAAGGTTGCTAAGGGGTCTTTTTTTTTTTTTTTAACAGAGTCTAGCTCTGTCACCCAGGCTGGAGTGCAGTGGCGCCATCTCAGCTCACTGCAACCTCTACCTCCCGGATTCAAGTGATTCTCCTGCCTCAGCCTTCCAAGTAGCTGGGACTACAGGTGCGTGCCACCATGCTGGGCTAATTTTTGTATTTTTGGTAGAGAAAGGATTTCACCATGTTGGTCAGGCTGGTCTTGAACTCCTGACCTCAATCAATCCACCCAGCTCAGCCTCCCAAAGTGCTAGGATTTCAGGTGAGGGGTCATTTAGAACTAAATCCTCTTACACAATATCCAAATGGTATTAAGGGTGAGAAAAAGGAGACATCAACTTGGAAAGGACAAACAATAATTTAAGGAATAGTTCCTCCAAAGGATTTACTGTCAATTTGGAGGAAGAGAGATATAAAAAGTGAAGTATTGACTTCATGAAATAATTTAAGATAGCCAACAATAAAAGACATATATACGTGATTGTTAAAGAAAACTAGAAAATTAAATGGAACATGGCCGGGTGCAGTGGCTCACAGGCCTGTAATCCCAGCACTTTAGGAGGGCAAGGTGGATGAATCACCTGAGTTCATGAGTTTGAGACCAGCCTGACCAACATGGTGAAACCCTGTCTCTACTAAAAATACAAAAATTAACTGGGCGTGTTAGCGGGCACCTATAATCCCTGCTACTCAGGAGGCTGAGGCAGGAGAATCACTTGAACCCCAGAGGCGGAGGTTGCAGTGAGCCGAGGTCATGCCACTGCACTCCAACCTGAGCGACAAGAGTGAAACTCCATCTCAAAAAAAAAAAAGAAAGAAAGAAAATTAAATGGAACATGTAATAGAAAACAAAAAGTATATATCCCCCAAAGTGTTGGGATTAGGGATAGCATTAGAACTCAGCACTGAGCATATTGGTAGCAGGATCAAAAAGGGAAAGACAGAGTGACTAAATCTCACTTCCCATCCAAAGAAAATATACTAGTTCATCAGCTCTAGTTTCCCAGTGCAAAGGTGATTAATCACAGGTTCTCAGGCAGGAAACATTAAACTATGTAATACAATGTCCCTGGCAGAAGCTTATGGAAAATACAACCCTATGCAAAAAACGAAAAGAAAAAGGAAAAAAAATAGCCACCAAGGTTGACTTCTGCGTCAGGATGGTGGACTGCCCACATCTTATCTATTCTCCATCCTGAAATTTCTCTAAAATGACTATAAAAGACTAAAACCTAAAACGGAGAGAAAAGTGGAGGAGCTAACCACAGAGGAGAGATTTCAACTAATTTCCAGAAGCTGGAAAATGGATGGAGAAGTGGATACTGTGTGAAGCCCAAGTTTTTTGTAGGATCCAGAGATCCCAGAGCCACAGATGGCAGAAGTCAGATGAGAGATAAAGTCATTAGAAAGAACAGTCCATACCTGCTGCCTTCTGCCGGCCTCCCCACATGCAGAATATCCAGCACTCAGGGGCCTATCTCCCAAGCAAATGACCAAAAGATCCTTCACTAAAGGAATTTAAGTGCCCCAAATAAAAGACCAGTTTGTCCTGGCATTTGGGTGTCTGGTTGTAGCAGGTAGCTCCCTGCCCAGTCCCCACTAAAGGGAAGCCACTAGTCAACCATTCCTGTCCACTATTCAGAGCTCTAAACAGCTTTTATTGCCTCTTTCTCACACATAAAATGACAACCAAGGATCCCCAGATATTTGAGGAGAGTCTAGAACATAAAGGGAAGAGATGAAGATAAACAAAGGAAAAAGATCCATCTTCCATGAAACAGGATGCTATAAAAAGCATCTGTCAAAAGAGAAACATTCTTGGAAATTAAAAATTAAATTAAAATTATGATCACTGAATTTTTCTCAATTCACTAAAATGATTAGAAGAGAAAGATGAGGCAGCCTCTTAGAAAGTAGAGTAACAAGCATAGAGAGATGGGAGTCAGGAGAGAAATAATTAAACATACAGATAATCAGTCTCTGAATTCCAATGTCCTTTCTAACTGTGAGGAGAGAAACAAATGAAACATAGCAAAAATTAAGATGTGAGAGAATTCCCCAGCTCTGATGGACACAGATCTTCAGATTTGAAGATTTCACTGAGCAAAGAATTGACAAACAAAACAAAGCCCACAGATACATCATTATGAAATTTTAGTAAAACAGATAAGGAGAATGTCCTAAGATTGTCTAGAAAAAAAGACAGATCACCTATAAAAGAAGTAGAAATCATGTAAACAGTCTATGGTGCAATTCTTTTTAAGTTCTGAGAAAAACTGACTTTTGCCCTAGAATCTTGTTCCCAGACAAACCATGAATGAAGTGGGGGAGGTGGTGGAGTAAAGACATTTTCACATAGACAGATTTCAGAAAATTTACCTCCCACATAGCCTTTCATAGGAAGTTAGTTGAGGATGTGCTCCAGAAAAACAAGGAAGTAAGCCAAGAAAGGAGAAGATGTGGAATTCAGGAAAAAAAAAATTGCTTTAGCCTAGGAGAGAAGAAAAGGGAATTCCCAAGATGACAAGTGGGCAGCAAGCCCAGGGAGCAGTCAGTCCAGACTGTAGCAGAAGGACCAAGGACGCAGGAGGAAGGTATCTGGGGAGAAAGGGAATCAAGAGAACACCTGAAATGATGAAGAATTGGGAGGAAAATAATATGTTAAAGGCAAGTAATGCAAGAAAAAAAGAAAGGCAATTAAAAACTCCCAGAAAACCAAAAGCCTTCCAAGAAGGAAAATGTTATAGAAGGTATCTTAGCTTGTTGGGAAGAAATATGTATATATATTATCTAATAATGTAAATATTATTCATTAATTTTTTCAATGTTAGAATCAACTTAAAAGCAAAGCACAGAAAGCAATTATGTAATTATAGAAACAGAACGTAAATGCTACCACCTTAACAATATTATGTATAGAATAGAATCCAATAGAATGTTCTATAAAGGTCGTATATTTATGCTGTCCAGTATGGTAGCTGGTAGTCACATGTAGAGATGAAGCACTTGAAATATTGAGCTGGTGCAACTAAGGAACTAAAGTTTTTATTTTATGTATTAATATTTTAATTAAATTAAATGTAAATAGCCACATGTGGGGTAGTGGCTACCATTCCGGATGCTGTGAGAACAGATGGCAAGTTAGAAGGTGGAGGAAAGAGGTGAGTTGAAAGGAAGAGATGCTGGCATCATCATATTACAGAACAGGAGTCATAAGGATACTACCTATAGTTAGTAGATGAAGAAATAAATATGTGAGTATATTCTGTAAAAATTACAATGGTGGCCTGGGCACGGTGGCTCATGTCTGTCATCCCAGCACTTTGGAAGGCCAAGGCTGAGGTCAGGAGTTTGAGACCAGCCTGGCCAACATGCTGAAACCCCATCTGTACTGAAAATATAAAAACTAGCCAGGCATGGTGGCACATGCCTGTAATCCCAGCTACTTGGGAGGCTAAGGCAGGAGAATCACTTGAACCCAGGAGGGGGAGGTTGCAGTTAGCCAAAATCATGCCACAGCACTCTAGCCTGGGTGACAGAGAAAGACTCTGTCTCAAAAAAAAAAAAAAAGAAAAAAATTACAATAGTAGCCAATAGAGGAACTAAAAACAGGAATATAACTATGTGAGGATGGTGAGTTAGTGAGGATGGTAATAAATAAGCTAAATCCTCTGATATCAAAGGACGGAGCTCTATAGAGAATGTTCTCTATTGGTAAACAAAGAAGGAGATAAAGGAGCATATTACTTAAATATGGAAGCAATTTCAAGGAGAGAAAGCAAAACGATGTCAGAAATGGTTTGCCACTGAGAACGAGAGAGGGAGGTGTTTTGATATGAGCACTTTTGTATGATTTTATTTTTAAATCACGTGTATGTATTATTTTGATACAAATTTAAAAGAACCCTTCTTCCTAAATATCCTTTCAAAAGGGAGTGAAGGCGGGGCATGGTGGTTCATGCCTGTAATCCCAACACTTTAGGAGGTTGAGGCAGGGTTCAAGACCAGTCTGGGCAACATGTCGAAACCCCAGCTCTACAAAAAATTAGCCAGGCACACGCCTATAGTCCCAGCTACTTGGAAGGCTAAAGTGTAAGGATCACCTGAGCCCGGGAGGTCAAGGCTGCAGTGAGCTGTGATCATGCTACTGAACTCCAGCCTGGGCAACACAGTTAGATGCTCTCGCAAAAAAAAAAAAAAAAAAAAAAAAGGCAGTGAAATCAGTTTTGCAAGGGCATACACGTAAATAAATACCAAGGCAGTTTGTACTAAGTGCCAGATAAGAGACAGTAGGCAACATGTGCTGTAAGTGTCTGGAGCAAGAAACCCCAGGGGGCTCTGTGATCAGGGAGCACTCCTTTGTGCTTAAATAATGGATCCTTAAATCATGGGTCAAGATTATTTTGGGCGAAGAGGAGGCCAGGTGTCAGACGCATTCTGATCTCTTGTATGTGTCTCTCACTGTCTCTTCATTTCTGTCTGTCTTTCTCTGGCCCCTGTGTCTCTTTCTCTATCTCTCCATCTGTCTCCGTATCCGTCTCTTCCCCTCTGTCTCCATTTTCTCTGTCTCTGTGTCTATTTCTCTGTGTGTGTTTCTCTCCCTCTATATATCTCTCAACTTCTCTATGTCACACTCTGTCTCTCTCCAATCCTCTGACTTCCTCTCTCTCTCTCTCTTTCTCTCTCTCTCTCTCTTTCTCTCTCTCTTTCTCTCTCTCTCTCTCTGTCTCTCTCTCCCTCTTTCCCCTTCTCTCTGCCCCTCCCTCTCTGAGTAACCATCTTTCTCTGTCCATCTTTGTATCCCCCTCCATTGCTGTGTCTCTGTCTTTCTGCGTCTCTGCTCTTGTTTCTGTCCCTGTCTCTGAATCTCTTTTTATTTCTCTGTGTGTCCATGTGATTCCCTCCATCACCCTCTCTGTCTCTCTCTTCCTGTCTGTGTGATTCCCTCTGTTCCTCTCTGTCTCTCTGTCTGAGTCATTTCCCATTTCTGTCTTTTGATCTCTGTCTCTGTCTATGTCTCCCCACCTTCATCCCCCATCAGAGAAAAGGACCGCCTGTGGCAGAGGCTCCAACATCTTTCTTCCATGGCCCCTGGGTGCTGTGTGGCCTGTAGCAAGATCTTTGGCCGATTGTCCCGGCGGTATCCATGCAGGTAAAAGGAAGGGCACAGATTCCTCCCTCTGGGACAGCCCAGTTTCCACCAGCTGACAGCCCCCACCCACCCCAGGGAAGGGAGGGACACAGCAACTGGGTGTTTATAAAAGGCCACTTACAGCTGCCCACTCATTCTACCATATCTGACTTCCAACACTAAGCAGAGCCACGAAGGAGAAGAGCAGAAGGGTCAGATAAGGAGTGGGGTCCGGGGGGGCAGGATTGGGTCCCCCTCCAAGAACTGACCAAGAAATGGGCCTCTCATCCGGAAGGGAGCGTCTGTACAGTGTAAGCTGCTCCCCCTCCTTCGTCTGTGAGCACAGTGCTAGGACCAGCCTTGGGAGAGAGGAAAGTGAGCCACCAGGAGAAGCTACCATGTGAAGGTGGAGGCTCTGGAGGGGTTGGGCATCAGGACACCCTTCAGGAGAGGGGAGACCTCTTGAGACAGACCAAGGGCATTCCACTGGGAGATGAGAAACAGATGTCTCAGGTGGACCTGAAGACGCTGGAACTCCATGACCTCAGCGCCCACTTGGGGAAGTGCCAGCTGCAGAGGCCACCCCAGGCTTCCCTGCCTCTGCCTTCCAGGCTCTGCGGAGGCCTGCTCTGCCACGCTTGCTCTGCAGATTACAAGAAGAGAGACCGCTGCTGCCCACCCTGTGCCCAGGGAGGAGAAGCCCAGGTCACCTGACCAAGACCAGCCCACGACTGGCCTCCCACCCGCTTGCCCATCCCACTCAATCCACTCCCTGCCCGTAGCTCTTCCCAGCCCTCTTGTTTGTCCAGTCCGAATTCTAGACATTGGAGATCTAAGGCACCAGCACTTCTGTGGACAGAGTAGGGTGTGGGGAGTGGTTCCAGCCCTGCAGCTACCACAAGGAGCCAGGTGACTTTGGCGAAGCCCTCAGTGCTCAGGGCTTCTTCTCTAACGTTAGGAGTCGGGCCCCATCCTCTCTAAAGTCCCTCTGGGATCAGCAAATCCATGACTGTAGCTAAGACGCCAGCAGCCCTGACATTTCTCCTCCACACTCCCCACTCACCCAGCACTGGTGCCCACCCT
Source organism: Papio anubis (assembly GCF_008728515.1). Lineage (NCBI taxonomy): Eukaryota > Metazoa > Chordata > Mammalia > Primates > Cercopithecidae > Papio > Papio anubis. The sequence continues at coordinate 21,055 of NW_022170217.1, read as the reverse complement.
TCCTGATTCACTAGAAGTGAAGCCTGCACTGTCTTGGGCTCTCCCGCAGCTTCTTGTCTGGAGTCAGCTTCAGGGATCTGTGTTTGTATTGCTGTGTTTCTTTTTATGTTTAACAGTTTTATTGAAGTACTACTGATGCATGATAAACATGACAGAGTGTACAATTTGATGAGTTTTGATTTTAATAAACGCCAGTGAACCATCTTCATAAACATATCTATCCACCCCAAAGTTTCCTTGTGCCCCTCTGTGGCCTCCCTCCCTTGCTTTCCCTCCATACCTAGGAAAACACTGATCTGCTTTCAGTCACCACAGGCTAATGTACATTTTCTAGAATTTTATGTAAGTGAAATCATACAGTACGCCCTCTTTATTGCCTGCCTTCTTCTGCTCAGCTTCATGATGTTGAGATTCCTGCTTGTTGCTACATATATCAGGAACATATTTTGTTTTCGAGTGGTGTCCGCCATATGGATATGCCACAATTTGTCTCTGCATTCACTTGTGGATGGACATCTGAGTTGTTTCCAACTTGAGGCTATTACAAATAAGATTCACATGAGTCTCTGCTGACATACACTTGTTTGTCTTATGTTTCTCTTGTGTAGACATACACTTGTTTCTTTTACGTAAATACCTAGGAATGACATGAATGGGTCATTATGTTTAACTTTTTTTTTTTTTTTTTTTTTGAGACAGAGTCTCACTCTGTAGCCCAGGCTGGAGTGCAGTGGTACGATCTTGACTCACTGCAAGCTCCGCCTCCCGGGTTCACGCCATTCTCTTGCCTCAGCCTCCCGAGTAGCTGGGACTACAGGTGCCCGCCACCATGCCCGGCTAATTGTTTGTGTTTTTAGTAGAGACGGGGTTTCACCATGTTAGCCAGGATGGTCTCCATCTCCTGACCTCGTGATCTGCCTGCCTTGGCCTCCCAAAGTGCTGGGATTACAGGTGTGAGCCACCGCACCCAGCCATGTTTAACTTTTAAGGAACCGGAAACTATTGCCCAAAGAGGTTGTACATTGGCCCTTCCCACCAGCACTACGTGAGAGTTTCTGTTGCCCCCACCCCACTCCCGCCAGGACACCTGGGTTTGGAAGGCAGGAAAGAGGCACAGACACAGAACTTGGGCCTCTTTGTCCTTCCCCACCAACCACTATAGTTCTTGATTGCTCTCAAGTTGAGAGCACCTGGAGGGAAGGGCTGAATCTAGGTGACTCTCTGTGCAGCGTTCATTTGGCCAGACTTTTGATAAGGACCATTGATGTGGACTATGTAGTAGTGTGGCATAAGATCACATCCCCTATATTGTCCAAGAAGGCTTATGAAAGGTGTAGGTCATTCACTCGGCACCTGATTGTGGTGCTTCTGAGAATAACTGTTTCAGAAGTGGTGCAGACTACACTCTAGGATAAGGTGATTAGCTGCCGTACACAGTTCAAAGACACATTTTGTGGCCCCCAGCAGGCATTCACACTGTCCTTATCTGCTCTGCCTTACAGGCACTGCTAGAGCCTCCACAGCTGTTGGGCAATCCTGTGGCTCTGACCAGAGCTCTGGACAGCCTCTCGGGGTTAGGCCGCCCAGATTGCATCCCATTACCTTCACATGGAGCAAGAGTTTTGCAACAGTAGTTTCTGCCCTAGAGAGCTGGTGAGAACTTCTGCTTAGCAAACACAATAACAGGGCGAAGGGAGAAACTGGGGGGCTCCTGGAGCAAGCAGAGCAATAGAATTGCCACTACCCTAAAGGGCAGCAGTCCCTTTCTGGAAATGAGGCTTACTCACATGTCTTTACTAGGGCAGGGTTCTTACTGTAGCAGAAGAAGTCATATTCTAGCAGGAACTCCAGCACAAAATTCAGACCTTCCTGATGAATTGATTGGATGTTCACGGGGTGGGGAGGGGGACTGGCTGAAGCCCATTTCATAGAGCAAGGAGGCTGCTCCTGGAAGAGAACTCATCAGATGGGAATCAGGGGCCAGGACTCAGGGAGCTGGACCTTCTCCCACTGTTTGGGGTAAAGAAGAGCAATGCTGAAGACCAACATGTAGCTCAACACTGGCCCTGAAGAGTCTGCACCAAGTCCAATGGAGAGCAAAAGAGCTCCAAAAAGAAATCAGAAAAGTCTGTTAGACTTTGGGGACTCTCAAGCAGAGAGATCCACAAAAATCAGCATAGACCTCCCAGAGCCTGGCACTGCAAGTGCACCCATCCTTCTTCAGTGGTGACTCTAGGGTGAATGTCCAGCAACTGCAAAGCCCAGAGAAGCTTGTGGGAGACACCCCAATAGACTCCCCCAAGTCCCTGAGGAGCGCATTACAGGGCTGAAGTCCAGCATGAACACATGGGCTCTGAGCCAGCACGATCCAGATTGTTGCTATTGATGTGACTTCATCTGTATTCATAGGCTGGGGATACCCTGGGTAATTGGGGCAACATAGTTATTTCTTTAAATTAGATGTCACTGGGATGCTCCAACATACATCAGTTTCCCCTACCTGTCAATTCATTCAGTGCTCAAAAAAAAAAAAAAAAAAAAAATGTGTTAAGCTTCTATGATATGCCAAACAATGATTGGTTTGGAGATACAAAGATAAAAATATATATGAAAGCACTGCTTTCAAGAACTTCGCCATGGGGGAAGGAGCAGCCAAATGGATGATGAATTATAAACCCTTGGCTACATTTGCAAGGCAAAAGGAGAGTTGGCCAAACCAAAAGAATGGGAAAGAGCATCCCAGGGAAAAGGGAAACACATGCCAAGACCCCAGAGGAAACCAGAACAGCTCCTTGGGGGTTGAGGGGACTGTAAGTGGTTCCCTGTGGCTGGAGTTAAGTGTTCTGTATTGGGGGGTGGGGAGAGCCTGAAGTGACAGGGTTGGAGAAGTAACAGGAGTTAAATGGAGGGTGCCAGGTGACCAACTCAGGAGTCTGACTTTACCTGAGTGTAACCAGGGTCCTTGATGAATTTTAAAAGGAAAAGAAAGTGATCAAATTCACATATTAGGAAGCTCATTCTGGCAGTGGATTGGAGGGCGGGTTAAAGGGGGAACTATTTGAGGTAGAAAACATTTAGGAGAGGAGGAGGGGGAGAGGAGGAAGAGGAGGATGAGGAGCAGCTAATAGAACCAAGCATCATTCTAAGTGTTTATCAGTATAGACTCATTTAATCCACATAACAACCCCTTGTAGGAGCTGCTCTCATTATACCCACTTCACAGATAATGAAACTGAGACCCAGTGAGATTAAATCACTTGACCAAAGGTCCAGGACTAGGTAGGTGGATTCTAACTCACACAGCCCAGTCTAGAACTCACAACTATTGCATGACCATTGCCTTAGGTGAGGTGAGAGAGAATAAAGAGTTGCCTAACAGTCTCAGTGAAGGTGGTGAGGAGGAGAGAGTCAGGAGTGATGTTAAGGAGAGGAAGAGTGAGGAGCAGGTACATTTCTGGTTTGGCAGATGATTGAACAAGGAACCATTCAGAAGAAAGACATGTCAAGAAATACAATGAGATTAGTTTTCTACATGTTGAATTTGCAACATCTGTGGGCCCTCAGGGAGATTTCAGGAGGTAATTGCATGTCAGAGTTTGGAGCTTAGGGGAGACACTGGTTAGGAGCAGTAGCTATGGGAGACCCTGGCACATGTTGGATGACAGTTGAAGCCATGAAAACCAGTGGACTCCCCAAGAGGGAGCAGGTAGAATGAGAAGAGAAGAAAACCGAGGTAGAATCCTCAGGAACTTCAATATCTGAGGAATAAATTAAGAAATAGAGCAACAAACAAGACCAAGAGAGATCAAAGGGAATAGAGGAGAATAGGTCAGTGGGATTCAATGATATAGAGATCAAGTAAGACCTGAACAGTAACTTTCCACCATAAATGAAGTTGAAAATCATACAGCAGGCAGGAAGAAAATATCTTAACATAACTAACAAATATTCAAAACACAATATGCCCAAATTATATAAAGAGCTCCTACAAATCAGTAACAAATTAACAATCTGAGGCTCAGCATGGTGGTTCATGCCTGTAATCCCCAGCACTTTGGGAGGCCGAGGTGGGTGGCCAGGGGTTCGAGACCAGCCTGGTCAACATGGTGTGAAACCCCATCTCTACTAAAATTACAAAAATTACCCAGGAGTGGTGGTGAACACCTGTAGTCCCAGCTACTCGGGAGGCTGACGCATGAGAATTGCTTGAACTTGGAAGGCAGAGGTTGCAGTGAGCCAAGATTGCACTCCAACCTGAGCAACAGAGTGAGACTCTATTTCCAGGAAAAAAAAAGGTATATTTCTTGCCATGCACAATGGCTCATGCCTGTAATCCTAACACTTTGAGAGGCAGAGGCGAGAGAATCACTTGAGGCCAAAAAAATAAAAAATAAATAACAAAATAATGATCCAAGCAAAAAGGAAAGAGATAAGAATAATTAATTCAGCTGGACCCAGTGGCTCCCACCTGTAATCCCAGATATACAGGAGGCTAAGATGGCAGGATCACTTGAGGTGAGATACATACATATATATACATATATACGTGTATACACATATATACATATATATGATATAGTATATATATCTTTTTATTAAGAAAAGAAGGAAGGAAAACATGTTTGTATTTACATAGAGAGAATTCTGGGAAAATGTACACACCAAGCTGTAGACAGTAGTTATCTGAGGAAAAGATACGGGTGAACAGAGGAACAGAAGGGAGACTTTCCAGCTGTGCTTTATATGCTTTTGTGCTTTTGTATTGCTTGTATTCTTTACATATGCATGCTTTGTTTTGTCATATTAAAAGTTTTGTGTATTCGTGTGTTTCTTTTTTATTTCAATAGTTTTGGGGTACAGGTGGTTTTCTGTTACATGGACAAGTTCTTTAGTGGTGATTTCTGAGAGATTTTTATGCACCCGCCACCCAAGCAGTGTACATTGTACCCAATATGTAATCTTTTATCCTTCACCTCCCTCCCAACCTTTTTCCCTACATCCCTAAAGTCTATTATATCATTCTTAGGCCTTTGCATCCTCATAGCTTAGCCCCCGCTTATAACTGAGAACATATGATATTTGGTTTTCCATTCCTGAGTTACTTCACTTAGAATAATGGCTTCCAGCTCCATCCAAGTTGCTGCAAAAGATATTATTTTGTTCCATTTTATGGCTGAGTAGTATTGTATGGTATACGTAGGGGAAAGAGAGATCAGACTGTTACTGTGTCTATGTAGAAAAGGAAGACATAAGGAACTGGATTTTAACCTGTACCCTGAACAATTGTTTTGTCCTGAGATGCTGTTAATCTGTAACTTTGCCCCAACCTTGAGCTGATAAAAACATGTGTTGTATGGAATCAAGGTTTAAGGGATCTAGGGCTGTGCAGGATATGCCTTGTTAAAATGTTTACAGGCAGTATGCTTGGTAAAAGTCATCGCCATTCTCCAGTCTTGATAAACCAGGGGCACAATGCACTGCGGAAAACCACAGGGACCTCTGCCCTGGAAAGCCAGGTATGGGCCAAGGTTTCTCCCCATGTGATAGTCTGAAATATGGCCTCGTGGGATGGGAAAGACCTGACTGTCCCCCAGCCTGACACCCATGAAGGGTCTGTGCTGAGGAGGACTAGTAAAAGAGGAAGGCCTCTTGCAGTTGAGATAAGAGGAAGGCCTCTGTCTCCTGCCTGCCCCTGGGAACAGAATGTCTTGGTATAAAACCCAATTGTACATTTGTTCAATTCTGAGCTAGGAGAAAAACTGCCCTGTGGTGGGAGGTGAAGCATGTTGGCAGCAATGCTGCTCTGTTATTCTTTACTCCACTGAGATGTTTGGGTGGAGAGAAGCATAAATCTGGCCTATGTGCACATCCAGGCATAGTATCTTCCCTTAAACTTATTTGTGACACAGATTCCTTTGCTCACATGTTTTCTTGGCTGACCTTCTCCCCACTATCACCCTGCTCTCCTACCGCATTCCTCTCGCTGAGATGGTGAAAATAGTAATTAACAGATACTGAGGGAACTCAGAGACCGGTGCCGGTGCACATCCTCCAGAGGTATGCTGAGCGCCAGTCCCCTGGGCCCACTGTTCTTTCTCTATACCTTATCTCTGTGTCTTATTTCTTTTCTCAGTCTCTCGTCCCCCCTGACGAGATATACCCACAGGTGTGGAGGGGCAGGCCTCCCCTTCAGGTGCATATAAACCACATTTTCTTTATCCACTCATTGGTTGATGGGCATTTAGGTTGGCTCCGTATCTTTGCAATTGTGAATTGTGCTGCTATAAACATGTGTGTGCAAGTGTCCTTTTCATATAATGACTTCTTTTCCCTTGGATAGATACCCAGTAGTGGGATTGCTGGATCAAATGGTAGCTCCACTTTTAGTTCTTTAAGAAATCCCCACACGGTGTTCCATAGTGGCTGTACTTTATATCCTCACCAGCAGTGTAAAAGTGATCTCTTTTCACCACATACACGCCAACATCCATTGTTTTTTGACTTTTGAATTATGGGCATTCTTGCAGGAGTAAGGTGGCATCTCATTCCAGTTTTAATTTGCATTTCTCTGATGATTAGTGATGTTGAGCGTTTTTTCATGTTTGTTGGCTGTTTGTATATCTTATTTTGAGAAATGTCTAATCATGTCCTTTGCCTACTTTTTGATGGGATTATTTGGTTTCTTCTTGCTGATTTGTTTGAGTTCCTTGTAGATTCTAGATACTAGATTCTAGTTCTTTGTCAGATGCTTATTTTGCTGATTTGAGTTCCTTGATTCTGGATACTAGTCCTTTGTCTGATAGAAAGTTTGTGAATATTGTCTCCCACTCTGGGTTGTCTATTTACTCTGCTGGTTATTTCTTTTGCTATGCAGGAGCCTTTTAGTTTAATTAGGTCCCATTTATTTATTTTTGTTTTTGTTGCATTTGCTTTTGGGATCTTAGTCATAAATTCTTTGCCTAAGCCAAGATCCAGAAGAGTTTTTCCAAAGTTATCTTCTAGAATGCTTATAGTTTCAGGTCTTAGATTTAAAGTCTTTCATCCATCTTGAGTTGATTTTTGTACATGGTGGGAGATAGGGATCCAGTTCCATTCTTCTACATGTGGTTTCCCAGCACCATTTATTGAAATGTCCTTTACTCAATTTATGTTTTTGCTTGTTTTATCAAAGGTCAGATAGCTGCATTTGGCTTTATTGCTGGGTTCTCTATTCTGTTCCCTTAATCTACATGCCTATTTTTATACCAGTACTATGTTGTTTGGTAATTATAGCCTTGTAGTATAATTTGTAGTCGGGTGATATCTTCAGATTTATCTTTTTTGCTTAGTTTTGCTTTGGCTTTGCAGGCTCTTTTTTGGTTCCATATGAATTTCAGGATTTTTTTTTTCTAATTCTGTGAAGACCGATGATGGTATTTTGATGAGAATGGCTTGAATCCGTAGATTGCTTTGGGCAGCATGGTCATTTTCACAATATTAATTTTTCCATCCGTGAGCATGGGGTGTGTTTCAATTTGTTTGTGTCATCTATGATTTTTCAGCAGTGTTATGTAGTTTTCTTTGTAGAGATGTTACACCTCCTGGGTTAAGCATATTCCTAGGTATTTCATTTTATTTTTTGCAGCTGTCGTAAAAGAGATTGAGTTCTTGATTTGATTCTCAGCTTGGTCGTTGTTGGTAGATAGCAGTGCTACTGATTTGTGTACATTGATTTCATAACCTGAGACTTTACTGAATAATTTATCAGATCTAGGAGCTTTCTGGATGAGTTTTTAGGGTTTTTTAGGTATATGATCATATCATCAGTGAACAGTGACAGTCTGACTTCCTCTTTTCCAATTTGAGTGCCCTTTATTTCTTTCTCTTGTCTGATTGCTCTGGCTGGGACTTCCAGTACTATGTTGCATAGAAGTGGTGAAAGTGGGCATCCTTGTCTCATTCCAGTTCTCAGGGGAATGCTTTCAACTTCTCCCCATCCAGTATGATGTTGGCTGTGGGTTTGTCATATAATGGCTTTATTACTTTGAGTTAAGTCCTTTCTATGCCTATTTTGTTGAGGGTGCTGGATTTTATTAAATGCATTGTGTCTGTTGAGACAATCATAGGATTTTCCTTTTTAATTCTATCTATGTGATGTATCACATTTATTGACTTGTGTATGTTAAACCATCCCTGCATCCCTGGGATGAAACCCACTTGATCATGATGTATTATATTTTTTATGTGCTGTTGGATTCGGTTAGCTAGTATTTTATTGAGGATTTTTGTATCTATGGTCATCAGGGGCATTGGTCTATAGTTTTCATTTTTTGTCATGTCCTGTCCTGGTTTTGGTATTAGGGTGACACTGGCTTCATAGAATGATTTGGGGGGGAATTCCTTCTTTCTTTATCTTTTGGAATAATTTCAGTAAGATTGGCACCAATTCTTCTTTGAATGTCTGATAGAAATCAGCTGTGAATCCATCTGGTCCTGGACTTTTTTGGGTTGGCAATTTTTTATTACTGATTCAACCTCACTGCTTATTGTTGGTCTGCTCAGAGTTTCTATTTTTCCCTGATTTAATCTAGGAAGATTGTATGTTTCCATGAATTTATCCATTTTCTCTAGATTTTCTAGTTTGTGCACATAAAGCTGTTCATAGTAGCCTTGATTGATTTTTTGTATTTCTGTGTGATCAGTTGTAATATCTCCAGTTTCATTTCTAATTGAGCTTATCTGGATCTTCTCTTTTCTTGGTTAATCTCGCTAATGGTCTATCAATTTGGTTTATCTTTACAAAGAATCAGCTTTTTGTTTCATTTATCTTTTATATTGTTTTTGTTTGTTTCAATTTCATTTAGTTCTTCTCTTATCATTATTTCTTTTTTTTTGCTGGATGTGGGTTTAGTTTGTTCTTGTTTCTCCAGTTCCTTGATGTGTGACATTATGTCGTCAATTTGTGCTCTTGCAGATTTTTTGATGTAAGCATTTAACGCTATGAACTTTCCTCTTAGCACTGCTTTTGCTGTATCCTAGAGGTTTTGATAAGTTCTGTCACTACTATCATTCATGCCAAAGAATTTTTAAATTTCCATCTTGATTTCATTGCTAACCCAAAAATCTTTCAAAAGCAGATTATTTAATTCCCATGTATTTGTATAGTTTGAGAGTTCCTTTTGGAGTTAATTTCCAGTTTTATTCCACTGTGGTCTGAGAAGATACTTGCGATTTTGATTTTCTTAAATTTATTGAGGCTTGTTTTGTGGCCTATCATATGTTCTATCTTGGAGAATGTTCCACGTGCTGTTGAGAAGAATGTATATTCTGCAGTTGTTGGAAAGAATGTCTGTCAATATCTGTTAAGTCCATTTGTTTTAGGGTATAGTTTAAGCCCATTGTTTCTTCGTTGGTTTTCTGTCTTGATGATCTGTCTAGTGCTAACAGTGGAGTATTGAAGTCCCCCACTATTATTGTGTTGCTGTCTATCTCATTTTTTAGGTCTGGTAGTAAATGTTTTATAAATCTGGGAGCTCCAGTATTAGGTGGATTTAAATTTAGAATTGTAATACCTTATTGTTGGACTAATTCTTTTATCATTATATAATATCCTTCTTGTCTTTTTTTACTGCTGTTGCTCAAAAGTCTGTTTTGCCAGAAATAAGAATAGCTACGCCTGCTTGGTTTTGGTTTCCATTTGTGTGGAATATCTTTTTTCCCTTTACCTTGAGTTTATATGAGTCCTTATGCAGCAGGTCAGGTTTTCCTCAGCAGCCAAGGTCAGTTTCCACTAACCCTTTACTATAATTTTGATGAATACATAAGTTAAATATTAAAGAACTGGAGAAACCAGTGTCTGGGTATATTAGTCTATTCTTACACTGCTGTAAAGAACTACCTGTGACTGGTTAATTTATGAATAAAAGATGTTTCATTGACTCACAGTTCTGCAGGCTGTACAGGAAGCATGGCTGGGAGGCCTCAGGAAACTTACAATCATAGCAGAAGGTGAAGGGCAAGCAAGCATGTCCTACCATAGCAAAGCAGGAGACAGACAGTGAAGGCAGAAGGGCTACACACTTTTAAACAACCAGATCTCATGAGAACTCACTATCATGAGAGCAGCAAGGGGGATATCCACCCCCAAGATCCAATCACCTCCCACCAGGTCCCTCCCCCAACACTGGGAATTACAATTCGACATAAGATTTGGGTAGGGACATGAAGCCAAGCCATGTCATTGAGTATGAGGACTAGAATGCAAAAATAAACCCATTAAGACCTTGCCTGGGTTTTCTCAGACCCTAAAGTCTGATCGAATAATAAAAGCATTCTAACACATATACCTCATACCAGGACCCACTTAAGATTAAGAAACTTTCCAAGGCTCTAGAGAAAGCTTTCCAGACTCCAGACCCTAGTTAAAGATTAGATATATATTGAATAAAACAATCTTGCTTGTAGGTGCACTCCCACATGTAGACATAGAGTGCAAAATATATATAAACACTGGGGGAAAATTTGTAACTTTGAGTTGGTCTGGTGAGTTATTCCAACCTTCTCCCTGTAACCAGTTATAGAAATAAACTCCCTTCTTTCCCAGTCTGTCTGCATCTTGTTATCAGACCATAAGTGCAAGCAGCCAGACCTTGTTCATCTGGGAACATTTACATGTTAGTTGTGTCTCTTGAAGACAGCAGATATTTGGTGGGTGGTTTTTAAGCCAATCCTGCCATTCTATATCTTTTAAGTGGAGCATTTAGGCCCCTTACATTCAATGTTAATATTGAGATATTGTGTCCGGAATTGGTTCCTTCCAGTGGGTTATTGGTCTCGCTGACTTCAAGAATGAAGCCATGGACCCTCGCAGTAAGTGTTACAGTTTTTAAAGATGGTGTGTCCAGAGTTTGTTCCTTCAGATGTTCAGATGTGTCTGGAGTTTCTTCCTTCCGGTGGGTTCGTGGTCTCACTGACTTCAGGAGTGAAGCCACAAACCTTCACAGTGAGTGTTATAGTTCTTTTTTTAAAAAATTTTACATTTTATTTTATTTTATCAAAGTTATGCTTGGTTCCAGATCTGTGAGACAATATTTTTAATATGGAAAACAGAACATCAGCAAAACAAACAAGAAAATGACTTGCAGCCTTGAAGTATGCTCAGGGCAAGGTAATGTGGGTGACCCTCCGATTAAAGAAGCTAAGTCAGAGCCAGAAATCGCTTCATGTTTTAAGTATAATAATCATCAAGTCAGAATCACAGCCAATAATTAAACTTCTTAGGCAGTTGCTTCTTCATGACATTCATTTCTGCATACATACTTTCAGGTAAGAAGTAGAAATTCTCAAAGGTCTGACTAACCAATATACAAAAACAATTCTGAAGACATTAATTAAAGAAGCACCTTCATACAGTGTTCTCAGATTCAAAAAGTTTTAAAAGGGGCTTGGATTTGGAGGAATGCAGGAGGCAGACAGATCGATGGGGAGAAAGGAGGATGGTCAAAGAGGCAGAGCTCTTTGCTATGAGAATCAACTTCAACCAGAAAAGATCCACTTTTACTAATTTTATGAAGTAGGATTTCACATGAGTTATCTTTAAAGATATCTTCAAAGAAAGTGTTAACTTTAAAAAGAGAGTCCAAAAATCACTGTCCTAAAGAATGAGGCAATAAGAAAAGTAGAGGCAATAAGAAATTTGTAGTATAGTGATGTTAAGGAAGAAAACTAACTTCTGAGCTATTGTCTACATTTCCGTTCATTTAATTCCATTCTCTCTGAGCCGTCCTGGTGTCTCCTGGTTATGAGAACACCCCCTTATCTTACACCACCCAACAAACAGAATCCTGTAATTCCTTTGGTAGATTTGGGATTCTGGTTTACGTAACTATTGGCTATGGCAGAAACACCTAGGACGCTATCTCAGTGTGTTTACATGGTTCCTTTTGATTCTAGATTTAGATGGTGCCTTTTTGCTTCTTATGCTTGTTACTTATAGGGAATGCGGTTTTACAAGCTAAGATCTTCTTGACTGTGGTATTATTCCATGTAGAAACTAGCTCAACTCCTCCTAGTCACTAAGAGACCAAAGGCTGTAGTAACTCTGTCTCCCTATCACCTCTCTGGATTTCTATGTGGTCCATGCCTCCTGTAAGACTAATTTCTTCTTCTTTTTTTTTAAATTATACTTTAAGTTCTAGGGTACATGTGCACAATGTGCAGGTTTGTTACATATGTATACATGTGCCATGTTGTGTCTTCACCCATTAATATCATTTACATTAAATTATATCTCCTAATGCTATCCCTCCTCCCTCCCCACCCACGACAAGTGTGTGTGATGTTTCCCCACCCTGTGTCAGTTTTTTTCTCATTGTTCAATTCCCATCTATGGTGAGGAACATGTGATTTGTTTGGTTATCTGTGTCCTTGCGATGGTTGCTGAGAATGATGGTTTCAGCTTCATCCATGTCCTAGGGACATGAACTCATCCTTTTACAGATGCATAGTGATGCATGGTGTATGTAGCTTACATTTTTCTTAATGGTCTGTCATTGATGGATATTTGGGTTGGTTCAAGTCTTTGCTATTGTGAATAGTGCCACAATAAACATACGTAATGCATGTGTCTTTATAGCAGCATGATTTATAATCCTTTGAGTATATACTCACTTACTAATGGAATGGTTAGGTCAAATAGGTGTTCTAGTTCCTAGATCCTTGGTCGCACACTGTCTTCCACAGTAAGTTGAACTAGTTTGCAATCTACCAGCAATGTAAAAACATTCCTATTTCTCCATTCTCAGCACCTGTTGTTTCCTGACTTTTAATGATGGCCATTCTAACTGGTGTGGTGATTATCTCATTGTGGTTTTTTAGTTTGCATTTCTCCTGATGGCCAGTATTGTTTTTGGCTGCTCTGTTTGGCTATAAATGTCTTCTTTTTGAGAACTGTCTGTTCATATCAGCACACTTTTGATGGGGTTGTTTGATTTTTCTTGTGTTTGGGCAGGACGCAGACTCTGGATATTAGCCAGCTTTGTCCGGATAGGTAGATTGCAAAATTTTCTCCCATTCTGTAGGTTGCCTGTTCACTCTGGAGATAGTTTCTTTTACTGTGCAGAAGCTCTTTAGTTTAATTAGATCCCATTTATACTTTGGCTTTATTTGCCATTGCTTTTGGAGTCATGGGAGTCCTTACCCATGCCTATGTCCTGGATGGTATTGCCCACCGGGTTTCCTAGGGTTTTTATGGTTTAGATCTAACATTTAAGTCTTTAATCCATCTTGAATTCAGATTTTGTTAACTAGATGTAAGGAAGGGATCCAGTTTCCAGCTTTCTATATATGGCTAGCCAGTTTTCCCAGAACCATTTTATTAAATAGGAATCTTTCCCCCATTGCTTGTTTTTGTCGGGTTTGTTCAGATAAGTTATGAGTTGTAGATGTGTGGTATTATTTCCGGGGCTCTATTCTGTCATTTGTCTGTTTTGGTACCAGTACCATGCTGTTTTGGTTACTGTAGTCTGGTAATATGGTTTGGAATCAGGTAGCATGATGCACTCCAGCTTTGTTCTTTTGGCTTGGGTTGTGGCATTGCGGAAAACCTTTTTGGTTTCATGAACTTTAAAGTAGTTTTTTTTCCAATTCTGTGAAGAAAGTCATTGAAAGGTGGCTTGATGGGGTGGCATTGAATCTATGAATTACCTTGCAATATGGTCATTTTCACAATATTGATTCTTCCTATCCATGAGCGTAGAATGTTCTTCCATGTGTTTGTGTCCTCTTTCATTTCGTTGAGCAGTTATTTGTAGTTCTCCTTAAAGAGGTCCTTGACATCCCTTGTAAGTTGGATTCCTAGGTATTTTATTCTCTTTGAAGCTATTGTGAATGGGAGTTAACTAATGATTTGGCTCTCTGTTTGTCTGTTATTGGTGTATAGGAATGCTTGTGATTTTTGCACACTGATTTTGTATTCTGAGACTTTGCTGAAGTTGCTTTTCAGTTTAAGGAGATTTTGAGCTGAGACAATGGGGTTTTCTAAATATACAATCATGTCATCTGCAAACAGGGACAATTCAACTTCCTCTTTTCCTAATTGACTACCCTTTATTGCTTTCTCTTGCCTGATTGAGTACCCTTTATTTCTTTTTCTTGCCTGATTGCCCTGGACAGAACTTCCAACACTTTGAATAGGAGTGGCAAAAGAGGGCATCCCTGTCTTGTGCCAGTTTTCAAAGGGAATGCTTCCAGTTTCTGCCCATTCAGTATGATATTGGCTGTGGGTTTGTCATAAATAGCTCTTAATATTTTGAGATATGTCCCATCAATACCTAGTTTATTGAGAATTTTTAGCATGAAGGGCTGTGGAATTTTGTTGAAAGCCTTTTCTGCATCTATTGAGATAATCATGTGGTTTTGTCTTTGGTTCTGTTTATATTATGGATTATGTTTGTTGATTAGCATATGTTGAACCAGGCTTGCATCCCAGGGATGAAGCAAACTTGATCGTGGTGGATAAGCTTTTTGATGTGCTGCTGAATTCGGTTTGCCAGTATTTTATTGAAGATTTTTGCATTGATGTTCATCAGGGATACTGGTCTAAAATTCTTTTTTGTTGTGTCTCTACCAGGCTTCAGTATCAGGATGATGTTGGCCTCATACAATGAATTAGGGAGGATTCCCTCTTTTTATATTTATTGGAATAGTTTCAGAAGGAATGGTACCAGCTCTTCTTTGTACCTCTGGTAGAATTCAGCTGTGAATCTGTCTGGTCCTGAACTTTCTTTGGTTGATAGGCTACTAATCATTGCCTCAATTTCAGAGCCTGTTATTGGTCTATTCAGGGATTCAACTTCTTCCTGGGGTAGTCTTGGGAGGGTGTTATGTGTCCAGGAATTTATCCATTTCTTCTAGATTGTCTAGTTTATTTGGTAGAGGTGTTTATAGTAGTCTCTGATGGTAGTTTGTATTTCTATGGGATCGGTGGTGATATCCCCTTTATCATCTTTTATTGCATCTATTTGATTCTTCTCTCTTTTATTCTTTATTGGTTTTGCTAGTGGTCTATTAATTTTGTTGAGCTTTTCAAAAGACCAGCTCCTGGATTCATTGATTTTCTGAAGGGTTTTTTGTGTCCCTATCTCCTTCAGTTCTGCTCTGATCTTAGTTATTTCTTGCCTTCTGATAGCTTTTGAATGTGTTTGCTCTTGCTTCTCTAGTTCTTTTAATTGTGATGTTAGGGTGTCAATTTTAGATCTTTCCTGCTTTCTCTTGTGGGCACTTAGTGCTATAAATTTCCCTCTACACACTGCTTTAAATGTGTCCCAGAGATTCTGGTATGTTGTGTCTTTGTTCTCATTGGTTTCAAAGAACATCTTTATTTCTGCCTTTATTTCGCTATGTGCCCAGTAGTCATTCAGGAGCAAGTTGTTCAGTTTCCATGTAGTTGAGTGGTTTTGAGTGAGTTTCTTAATCCCGAGTTCTAGTTTAATAGCACTGTGGTCTGAGAGACAGTTTGTTATAATTTCTGTTCTTTTACATTTGCTAAGGAGTGCTTTACTTCCAACTATGTGGTCAATTTTGAAAAAAGTGCTATGTGGTGCTGAGGAGAATGTATAGTCTGTTGATTTGGGGTGGACAGTTCTGTAGATGTCTATTAGGTCTGCTTGGTGCAGAGCTGAGTTCAATTCTTGGATTCCTTACTAACTTTCTGTCTCATGGATCTGTCTAATGTTGACAGTGGGGTGTTAAAGTCTCCCATTATTATTGTGTGAGAGTCTAAGTCTCTTTGTAGGTCTCTAAGGACTTGCTTTATGAATCTGGGTGCTCCTGTATTGGGTGCATATATATTTAGGATAGTTAGCTCTTCTTGTTGAATTGATCCCTTTACCATTATGTAATGGCCTTCTTTGTCTCTTCTGATCTTTGTTGGTTTAAAGTCTGTTTTATCAGAGACTAGGATTGCAACCCCTGCTCTTTTTTTGTTTGTTTGTTTTCTATTTGCTTGGTAGATCTTCCTCCATCCCTTTATTTTGAGCCTATGTGTGTCTCTGCACATGGGATGGGTCTCCTGAATACAACACACTGATGGGTCTTGACTCTTTATCCAATTTGCCAGTCTGTGTCTTTTAATTGGAGCATTTAGCCTATTTACATTTAAGGTTAATATTGCTATGTGTGAATTTGATCCTGTCATTATGATGCTAGCTGGTTAGTTTGCTCATTAGTTGATGTAGTTTCTTCATAGCATGGATCGTCTTTACAATTTGGCATGTTTTTGCAGTGGCTGGTACCGGTTGTTCCTTTCCATGTTTAGTTCTTTCTTCAGGAGCTCTTGTAAGGCAGGCCTAGTGGTGACAAAATCTCTCAGCATTTGTTTGTCTGTAAAGGATTTTATTTCTCCTTCACTTAAGAAACTTAGTTTGGGTGGATATGAAATTCTGGGTTGAAAATCCTTTTCTTTAAGAATGTTGAATGTTGGCCCTCACTCTCTTCTGGCTTGTAGAGTTTCTGCTGAGAGATCTGCTGTTAGTCTGATGGGCTTCCCTTTGTGGGTAACCCGACCTTTCTCTCTGGCTGCCCTTAACATTTTTTCTTCCATTTCAGCTTTGGTGAATTTGATAATTATGTGTCTTGGAGTTGCTCTTCTTGAGGAGTATCTTTGTGGCATTCTCGGTATTTCCTGAATTTGAATGTTGGCCTGCCTTGCTAGGTTGGGGAAGTTCTCCTGGATAATATCCTGAAGAGTGTTTTCCAACTTGGTTCCATTCTCCCTGTCACTTTCAGGTACACCAATCAGAAGTAGATTTGGTCTTTTAACATAGTCCCATATTTCTTGGAGGCTTTGTTCATTTCTTTTCACTCTTTTTTCCCTAACCTTCTCTTCTCACTTCATTTCATTCAATTGATCTTCAATCACTGATACCCTTTCTTCCACTTGATCAAATCAGTTGCTGAAGCTTGTGCATGTGTCACATAGTTCTCATGCCATGATTTTCAGCTCCATCAGGTCATTTAAGGACTTCTCTACACAGTTTATTCTAGTTAGCCATTCGTCTCGTCTTTTTTCAAGGTTTTTAGCTTCTTTGTGATGGGTTTGAACATCCTCCTTTTTTTCAGTGGCCACGGAGCCAGTTTTTTTGAGACGGAGTCTGGCTCTGTAGCCCAGGCTAGAGTGCAGTGGCCGGATCTCAGCTCACTGCAAGCTCCGCCTCCCGGGTTCACGCCATTCTCCGGCCTCAGCCTCCCGAGTAGCTGGGGCTACAGGCGCCCGCCACCTCGCCCGGCTAGTTTTTTGTATTTCTTAGTAGAGACGGGGTTTCACCGTGTTAGCCAGGATGGTCTCGATCTCCTGACCTCGTGATCCACCCGTCTCGGCCTCCCAAAGTGCTGGGATTACAGGGTTGAGCCACCGCGCCCGGCCCTTGAACATCCTCCTTTAGCTCAGAGAAGTTTGTTATTACTGATCATCTGAAGCCTTCTTCTCTCAACTCGTCGAAGTCATTCTCCATCCAGCTTTGTCCCTTTGCTGTGGAGGAGCTGCATTCCTTTGGAGAAGAGGCACTCTGATTTTTAGAATTTTCAGCTTTTCTGCTCTGGTTTCTCCCCATCTTTGTGGTTTTATCTACGTTTGGTCTTTGATGATGGTGACATACAGATGGAGTTTGGTGTAGATGTCCTGTTTGTTAGTTTTCCTTCTAATAGTCAGGACTCTCAGCTGCAGGTCTGTTGGAGTTTTCTGGAGGGCCACTCCAGGCCCTATTTGCCTGGGTATTACCAGCAGAGGCTGCAGAACAGCAAATATTGCAGAATGGTAAATGTTGCTATCTGATCCTTCTTCTGGAAGCTTCATCTCAGAGGGGCACCCAGCTGTATGAGGTATCAGTTGGCCCCTACTGGGAGGTATCTCCCAGTTAGGCTACTCGGGGGTCAGGGACCCACTTGAGGAGGCAGTCTGTCTGTTCTCAGATCTCAAACTCCATGCTGGGAGAAGCACTACTCTCTTCAAAGCTGTCAGACAGGGACATTTAAGTCTGCAAAAGTTTCTGTAGCCTTTTGTTCAGCTGTGCCCTGCCCCCAGAGGTGGAGTCTACAGAGGCAGGCAGGCCTCCTTGAGCTGCAGTGGGCTCCGCCCAGTTGAAGCTTTCTGGCTGCTTTGTTTACCTACTCAAGCCTCAGCAATGGCAGATGCCCCTCCCCCAGCCTAGCTACCACCTTGCAGTTCAATCTCAGACTGCTGTGCTAGCAGTGAGCAAGGCTCCATGGGCATGGGGCCCTCCAAACCAGGCACAGGATATAATTTCCTGGTGTGCCGTTTGCTAAGGCTGTTGGAAAAGTGCAGCATTAGGGTGGGAGTGTCCCAATTTTCTGGGTACCATCTGTCATGGCTTCCCTTTGCTAGGAAAGGGAATTCCCCAACCCCTTGTGCTTCCCTGGTGAGGCAATGTCCCACCCTGCTCCATGGGCTGCACCCACTGTCTGACAAGTTCCAGTGAGATGAACCTGGTACCTCAGTTGGAAATGCAGAAATCACCCATCTTCTCCGTTGCTCACACTGGGAGCTGCAGACTACAGCCGTTCCTATTCAGCCATCTTGGAACCTCCTTCCGAGTGTTACAGCTCTTAAAGGTGGTATGTCCAGAGTTGTTTGTTCCTCCCGGTGGGTTCATGGTCTTGCTGACTTCAGGAGTGAAGCCACAGACCTTCGCAGTGAGTGTTACAGCTCGTAAAGGTAGTGCAGACCCAAAGAGTGAGCAGCAGCAAGATTTATCATGAAGAGCGAAAAAACAAAGCTTCCACAGCATGGAAGGAGACCTGAGCGGGTTGCCGTTGCTGGCTCGGGTGGCCAGCTTTTATTTCTTTATTTGGCCCCGCCCACATCCTGCTGATTGGTCCATTTTACAGAGTGCTGATTGGTCCATTTTACAGAGTGCTGATTGGTTCATTTTTACAGAGTGCTGATTGGTACGTTTTTACAGAGTGCTGATTGGTGCGTTTACAAACCTTTAGCTAAACACAGAGCATTGATTGGTGTGTTTACAATCCTTTAGCTAGACAGAAAAGTTCTCCAAGTCCCCACCCAACCCAGAAGCCCAGCCAGCTTCACTTCTCAATGCCCCCTCTAAACAGGACACCTCAACTGCTGTTGGGAATTGGGTGATGACCACTCTAGCTACTTCCTGCTGGATGGGGTGAAGAAGGGGCCCTGCAGTTATAGTGTCCTCCACAGGGGAACTCTTTAGGGCAGTGAAAGGGCCAGCTGGTTGGTCCAGGGGTCCTTGATAGAAGTTGTTAGTTGAGCTCATTTGGGGTTCCATTTGTAAGACCATCTGCAGCTTGATGGCTTCGATCCTAGAGGAAACAAATTTGACAAGACGGTTAAAAATACAGGGCCCGCAGGCAAGTAATAGCAAGATGGCTGCCACCAGACCTAGAAAGGGGAGAAGTCATGTTGCCCAACTCCAGAGGTTGGTATAAGAGTTTGACAGGCATTATCTGATTTCAGAAGACTTTTTCTGCAAATGCCGGGCAGCATCTCGTACTATCCCTGACTGGTTAGTGTAAAAACAACACTCTTCCCCTAAAAAGGTGCAGAGTCCTCCTTTCTCAGCAGTGAGGAGGTCTAGGCCTCAGCAGTTTTGGAGAGTCACTGTTGCCAAAGAGTCTATTTGGGATTGTAGAGTAAGGATAGATTTTGTTATTTCTTGTAAATTGTCTGAGAAATTCTTTGAGAGTGTGTGATAGTAGGATAATGAAGTAGATAAACTGGCTACTCCAGTTCCTGTAGCAGTAGCCATTCCTAGCCCTATAAGTAGGGGTATTAGTCATATGGCTTTGCACTGACAGACTTGAGCTTTGAGGGGTACTGATAGGGTCTGATTTCCTGGGGCAATGTTAATGTTGGAACTTAGAAAGACTAAGGTGCAGGTGCCTGTCCAGTTAGTGGAGAGACAGATATAGGTCAATGTTCCACATAAGAAGAATATACCTTGGCTGGGTAGAAAGAACTGGTTGTGTATGTTAAAAAGGCATGTAAGTTTGTTGTTTTCATTTTTTCATACTTCTAGAGTACTTGTCAAGTTAACTCTGGTGAGTGTCTGGAAAGGGGCATTGGGAGCAAACAGAGTGACTCCCTGTGTTCTATTTTATTTTCATCCTGGCAGGAGCTACAGTATATAGTCCTATCACGAAGAGTATGGTTAGTATGCTGCTTAATAATATGATGAAATGGTAAAAGGATTCCATTAAAGGAGCAAGGAGAGGTGTTAAAGATTATGTAGGTTTTCACTTATCTTTTTTAAGGAGGAAGGGGTTTTTCTTCAGGATCAGTGGTAGGAGTCTTTTTAGTCTGGGATGTTTCCTTCCAAAATAGGAGACACAAGTCCTCCAGTGGTTCTCAGGTGTATTGAGGTTGGTCTGGCTGATCTTGGGACTCCTGAGCTGATGGTCCCACAGGTTCCTCAGGGGATATCCAAAATTTAACTCGGGTGTAGTGAATCCAAGATTCCACTCCTGCCACCTTAACTGCAGTGAGGGTAGAGAGGATTACCGAGTATGGTCCTTCCCACAAAGAGTCCATAGATGGGGAGGTAGAGGGAAGATATTTGACCAACACTAGATCTCCTGGTTGATGAAACAAGTCTGTTCCCTTTTCTCTGTGACATCCTTCAGGTAGGTTTTTAAGGTTTTGTTGATATTTTGCCAAAGAAGTTATATCTTTGACCAAGTTGGCTATTTCCTGAGCAAGTAGGTGATTTGTGAGAAAAGGTTGTCCATACAGCATTTCATATGGACTGAGCCCCATTTTGTGAGGAGAATTTTGGATTTTCAACAAGGCCATGGGCAAAAAAGTAGGCCATGGGAGATGAGTTTCTTGTGTTAGTTTCCTTAAGTGCCTCTTGAGTGTTTCATTTGCCTTCTCGACCTTCCCTGAGGATTGTGGCCTCCAGGTGCAGTGACGGTCATGTTTCCCTAGTGCCCTGGAAATTCCCTGAGTTATGGTGGCTTTAAAAGCTGGACCATTGTCACTCTGTAAGCTTTGGGGAAGCCCAAATCTAGGAATTATTTCATGAATTAG